>NW_018744315.1:155078-196590 GCF_001683475.1 Chenopodium quinoa | reverse complement strand
GGGAGAGCTGTACCTCAATTAGGGTTCAATGACACGTGTCGCAAAGGGATTGGGCCTTTGCTGACCGTTGCAAGCTTGACACGTGGCAGTCCTTTATTGGGCCACGTGTCTTAGGGTATTTTTACCCTAAACATCTGCCCCTCACAGGTGTGACGTGGAATGTCCACGTGTCACCTGTGACAAGTGTCAGACGCATGGGAGGAGACGGTTCGTCTTCTTCCCTCCTTTTTTCAAATTTCAAGTTTTTAGGGCAGAAGGCATCGTTTCGCCTTCTGCTCCTTCTCTATAAATACATGACACACTCTCTCTCTCCTCCACACTTTACACATTTTCTTCAAAAAAATTTCTGAGAGCGCTCTGATACTGGCTGCATTATTTCCTAAGTTTTCTTGCATCCGGCATTTTCAAGTCAATCACATCCGGCGACCGGTTGGGCTCTTTTTCTCCACTCTAAGGTACCGGCTGCCCTTTTCTTTTTTTACTTTTGCTTTTGATGATTTTGAACATTTAACCCCATCCGGGTTGCATGCCGCCTGGGGGGCCCTTAACCCATATCCCATTGTTGGATCTTCTCCCCCAGCCGGCATAGCACCGCCTGGGAGTCTTCAACATTTTAGCATTATGCAAATTAACACCCCCATCCGGTTTTAACACTGTAGGATGCTTTTTACGAGTTTCCATCAAGTGATTTAAAAAAAAAAACCCAACCGGTTTTGAAGCCGGTTGGGTCATTATTCTTGCCTCCGCATCTTTCAAAGATTTTATTTAAGATGCATTCAGTATACCCCCATCCGGCATCCAACCGGATGGGGGTTGTTTGAGCAATCTAGCTTCTCAAACATCGTTCACATAGCCCCCATCCGGTATTTTAACCGTATGGGGGTTGTTTGAGCAGCCTTTTGCTTTTTCTCAAACATCGTTCACATAGCCCCCATCCGGTATTTAACCGTATGGGGGTTGTTTGAGCAGCCTTTAGCTTTTTCTCAAAAGGTATTTAAATTGCCCCCATCCGGTTTTTTTAACCGTATGGGGGTTGTTTGAGCAGCCTCAGCTTTTTCTCAAATGGTATTAAAATTGCCCCCATCCGGTTTTTAACCGTATGGGGGTTGTTTGAGCAGCCTTAGCCTTTTCTCAAACGGTATTTGAATTGCCCCCATCCGGTTTTTTAACCGTATGGGGGTTGTTTGAGCAGCCTCAGCTTTTTCTCAAACAGTATTAAAATTGCCCCCATCCGGTTTTTAACCGTATGGGGGTTGTTTGAGCAGCCTTAGCTTCTTCTCAACGATATTTGAATTGCCCCCATCCGGTTTTTAACCGTATGGGGGTTGTTTGAGCAGCCTTAGCTTCTTCTCAAACATCCGAATGATGCATATCCGGGATCCACCGCTTGGGGAACCTTTGAATTCGTCCGTTTAATATCTGATTTTTCTTAATTTCAGCTTCCAAATCATTCGGAGAACTCCGCTTGGGGAGATTTCAAACCATCATCCTAATCAAACCTCAATAATCAAAGGTACCGTCTGCGTCCTATACTTTGTTACTTTCTTTAAATTCCGGTTAAATATCATTAGGATATGGAATCCACCAATGCACACACGGCACAGCCTACGACTGTGGTCAGCCGGTCACCAGGGGACGGCTGAGTCTAGGACTGGGATTGCCGTCTGGGGGTGCTTGGATCAACCTTCACCTACATCGAATCCGACCGTCTCTGTTCATGTGCAGGACAGAATGGCTCGGATCAGAGTGAAGGCAATCGACCCGGACTACCAGTCTGATGATGCAGCCGCTGACCCGGCTGCCCCTATAGATCAAGAACAAGCCGAGGAACCGGCTGAGGTTGGTCCTAATGAGGGGTTTCCACCAAATTTTCCAAGTACACCTAGCACCCCGGGTGACAGTATATTGGATAGCTCCGGCTCTGGCGGTGAGGAATCCATAGAGGGATCCGAAGAAAGATCAGCCGGCATTGAGGAGTCTGGCCCTGATGAGGAATCTCCAGGGGCGGCTGACCCTGTAGATGCAGAAGCGTATAAATGGTCGGCTGCTGGTGACCCAACCGATATGACCATGTCTGCTAGGGATGTGGTTACCTTAAACGCTACACTTCCGGCTTTTTTGGAGAAGAAGCCGGTTGGGGAAGGCTGGGAAGTGCTTGTCCCTCCGGTTGAGGCAAGCGTCGTATGGTCCGACGACATAGAAAATGCCGATAACTATTTTGGCTGTTATGAGGCGGCGTTTACAGCCAGTCTCCGTTTCCCCCTTCACCACTGTATCAAAGCCTTATTAAGGGGGTACGATTTGGGCGTATGGCAGTTGATTCCTAACTCGTGGGTCAACATACTAGGATATATAGCCGCCTGCGAAATGCAGGATGTCAGACCAAGCTGGGAAGCCTTTGCGCATATGCATTATCTCAGCAGGGCGCCGGGTGGGTGGAACGCATGGTATACTTTAACAACGCACCCGGAGTATATGATGACTTTGGACAAACCGTCCAAATGGAGTAGCTGGAAGAGCAAATTTTATGTCGTCTCTTCCCCGTCTCCTCAACTTAATCGCCGGCTGCGCAGATACAATAAGCACCCGGTTTTACTTGGTAGGAAGTGCGCCCTTCCTAGAGTGCCCAGCGAGGCATGGGATAAAATAATGGAGAAGGGCCTCTTCAAGAAAATAACCTCCCGCATGGATGACGGGAGTGAAATAATAGTTCCCCAGTTCTGGGTGCCTCGCCCCGACTGGTTCAAGGACGAGGCATTCCTCTCCGCTTGCAACCTTAGCACCATGTTTCCTAAGAGTAGGTTTATTTTCCTTACCACCGGCCCTAGCCGCCTGATATTGGAATGTTGTGCAAAATATTAACCATTTTTCTTTCGCAGGAGTTGCAATGGAGAAGTTGTCTCAGGAAAAGACACCGGCTACCTCAGCTGTCCTGCTCCGGAAGGAGCAAATAGAGAAAAAGAAGTCGCAGCTGGCGGCTAAAGACAGTGGGGTAACATTTCTCCCCATTTTCACCGGTTGTAGTATCTGTAGACTATGCTGACATTAACCGGTTGATTTTGTATACTTGCAGGCTGGGAGCAAGGGTGTTCCTCGCTCTCTGTCCAAGATGGTAAAAAGACCGGCGGGGGACCTTCCCTTGCCCGCTGCTAAAGTAGCGAGGAGGCCGGCCCCTTCGCCGGCTACCACTACTTCCCGACAGTCTGCAGGAGGCAGGCCTACTACTGGGGGCAAAAGCCTCAGTGGTACAATTCCCACCATTGAAGTGGTGGATGAAACTGAGAAGGAGCCGGCAACCGGCTCCAATGCGGCTGGGGGTGATTCTGCCCCACAGTCCGAGAGAGGTATGACTTTAGCCTTTGATCCCCCCTGGCCGCTTGGGCCTATGCGCGTAAAGACCCAAGCCTGCCAATCCGGGGATTCTTCTGGCAGTCGTCAGAATATTGGCGAGGCGTATGCTCGACACCTGACAGATAAATCTCTGATTGCAGATGCTTCATCCAGCCGGCCCAACTATCAGCAGTACGCCAAAAGGATGATCCGGACTCTTACCCGGTCTGAAAAAGAGGCAGTGCCGGCTGTTCATTCAGTCAACCTTGACCGGATCACATCTCTCCTGGCTGAGGTAAGTTATACCGGATGCATTACTTTCCTGTAATTTCTTTGCTTACCGTTTCAGTTGTTTGAAAATAGATTCTAACTTTTCCTCTACCGGCTGATATCACAGGTGATGCTGAGAGTTGACGGGCTACAGGTTCCCTTGCGTAAAAAGCAAGAGGAGGTAAGGGATGCCCAGAGACGGGCATCTGAGCTCATTGATGTTTCCCAATACAATGCCATTAGATATGACATGGAAACTAAACGGCGAGAGTTGGAACAGGAGAAACTGCTGAAACAAACTATTGCGGCTGCTGAGGCGGAAAAGGCGAGGGCAGATGCGCTGGATCAAAAGGTCAAAACTCTTCAAGCCGATCTCAAGGCTTTGGAAGGAGCCGACGCAGAAAACACCGACCTTCGCACTGACGTCAGCCGGTTCAAGAACGAACTTGCTTCTTCTCAGGCGGCTCATAAAGAAGAGCTAAAAAAGGAACAAAGCCGCCTGATTGCTGAGAACGAGGCTGACAATGAGGAGCGTATGAAGATCGCCTGGAAACTCATACACCCTAACTGTGAGTATGAGTTCTTCGACCTCCGGTACAAGTACGCCTCAGAGGTGTATGATGCCCAGGTCCTTGGATTGGCTCCGCCTGCCTCCTTCGAAGAATGGGCAGGGGTGGCTGACGAACAGGAGGGTGGCGACGAGGCGCAGACTCAAACGCCGGCTGACGAGCAAGAGCAAGAACAAGAGCCGGAGCAACAGCAGGAGCAGCAGCAGTGACTCCTTTTTACTTCTTTTTCCGACCTGCGAGCCGTGTATTCTGTGTATCCTTTCCGGACAGGGTTCGGTTTAACATTACATTTGATACTCGAAATCTTAATCTACTGACCGACACAGTCGGCTTTGATATTCTGTTTTTACATTTGAATATATATATATATATATATTTTTGTTTATTTTTATTAATTACTCATCCGGTTAGCATAATTATCCGTTTTTTTTTTTTTTTTTTTTTGAAAAAGCCGGATGAGGTAACGATATGCCTTTGAAATGGCCATCTGTTTACTCCAACGGTAAACAGGCAGCCGTTTCACGGCAGCCGGATGGGTGATCAGTGACTGATCTTACCTTGCCCGGCTGGTACAATAACATGCCCCTGAAATGGCCCTGTTTACTCCAACGGTAAACAGGCAGCCGTTTCACGGCAGCCGGATGGGTGATCAGTGATTGATCTAACCTTGCCCCGGCTGGTATGCCCGGATGGACCTCTTTTGGGTCCTTGTCGGGTAAAACCTGGATACGATGGATCATTTCTAACGGCTGTACATTCTATAAGAGAATGTCGTCTGAGTTATTGGATCGCTAGAACAATGTACCACCCGAAAGGGAGCTGTTCTCTTCAACGATATCACCCGGATGGGTGTCGCCGGATGACTGCTCTTTTTGGAGCAGTGGTTTTTAACAAGTGTTCTTCCGTCTGTGATTTTTCACTAGACAGGTGCAATGTATGAATGGAAATTATATGCTTTCTCATTTCAATACTATACAAAAAATTACAAAATCCTTAGAAGTAGTACTTTTTCAAGTTATCTACATTCCAGGTACGAGGCAGCCGCATTCCGTCTGGGGTTTCCAGGCGGTATGTGCCGTTTCTAACCTCTTCAAAAATCCGGTAAGGTCCTTCCCAGTTTGGGGTCAGTTTCCCTTGCTCGTTTGCCCTACCGGTTGCTTCAAGCTTTCGTAAAACAAAATCTCCAACCTTGAGAGGGCGTTTACGCACCCTTCTGTTGTAGGCCCTCGTCATTCGCAGACGGTAGATTTCATGACGCAAGGCGGCGTTGCCCCTTTTCTCGGGAAGAGTATCTAATGCCAGGCGCATAGCTTCCCAATTTGCTTCTTCATCATATAACATGATTCGGAGTGTTGGCTCATATAATTCAATGGGAAGTACCGCCTCGGTGCCATATGCCATAAGAAATGGAGTTTCACCGGTTGACCCCTTCTCAGTGGTTCTGATAGACCAAAGAACATGAGTCAACTCTTCTGCCCAAAGATCGCCTACTTTTTCAATCTTTTTCTTTATTCCGCCTGAGATGAGCTTGTTAAAAGCTTCTACTTGACCGTTTGCTTGCGGACGGCCAACGGATGCAAAGTAATGGGAAATTCCTTGATCTTGCAACCAAGTCTTTAGGACAGGCGTTTCGAACTTGGGGCCATTGTCAAAGACCATTGACATTGGTACACCGAACCAGGTGATGACATTTCTCCAGATAAAGGAGATGACATCCTTAGTTTTGATGCCCTTAACCGCCTCGGCCTCAACCCACTTGGTGAAGTAATCAACAGCCACCAAGATGTATCTTTTGCCGCCTGGGGCAGGAGTGTATGGTCCCAAAATATCCATGCCCCATTTGGCAAAGGGAATTGGGCTGGAAATAGCTGTTAAATCTGTTGCCGGTTGTCGGATCAGCCAGCCGAATCTCTGGCACTTGTCGCATCTTTTTACCATATCCAGTGCATCCGCCTCAAGGGTAGGCCAAAAGTATCCTTGCCGCCTGGCTCTTTTGGCTAGGGTCTTTCCGCCAATGTGTGATCCACAGAAGCTGGCGTGCAGATCTTCCAATATTTCCTTTCCCCTTTCTGGGGTAACACACTTGTATAGCGGCTGCAAGTAACCCTTCCGGAAAAGTTCACCTCCGTGCATTACGAAGCTTAACGCTCGTCTTTTAAGAGCAGCCGCCTCTGATGAGACATCCGGTAGAGTCTCGTCTACCAGGTAATCCCGGATGGGGTCCATCCAAGTGGAGCTTCGATCTAGAACTCCAATGGGGTCGCATTCAATGCTCTTCTTTTCCATGACTTCCCAGAACACTGACCTAGGCGTATCACATGTGGCGGATGATGCGAGTTTTGATAGTGCATCTGCCTGATTATTCTCGGACCTGGGAACTTGACTTAGATTGAATTCATCAAATGCCCCAGCCTCCTCCTTGACCGCCTGAAGATACTTAATCATCACCGGATGGGTGGCCTCATAGTCACCGTTGTACTGGCTAACGATGAGTTGAGAATCTGAACAGGCGTCAACTTTCCTTGCCCCGGCTGCCTTACACATGCGGATACCGGCTAGCAGGGCCTCGTATTCAGCTTCATTATTCGAAGCTTGAAACTTGAATCGTAGAGCATACTCGTATTTGTCCCCCTCTAGAGAATGACAAATTACGCCTGCCCCACAACCATTCAGCGTAGAGCTCCCGTCTACATAAACTTTCCAAACTTGATCAGTTTTATCCGGCTGTATCGGCCTTGTCATTTTAACAATGAAGTCGGCAAACGCCTGACCCTTCACCGCCCGCCTGGGCTCGAAAGTGATTTCTAGACTTTGAATCTCCACAGCCCATTTAATCATTCTTCCGGATGACTCCAAAGTGGCCATAGGCCTTTTGAGCGGCTGGTCAGTGAAAACGGTAACCGGATGAGCCAAGAAATACGGTTTCAACCGCTTGACTGCCTTGAACAATGCCAGACCGAATTTTTCAATCATGGGATATCGAAGTTCAGCATTCCGGAGGACATGGCTTATAAAGTAGACCGGGAGCTGGTTGTCGTCTCTCTCAGCAAGGAGGACGGCACTCAAGGAATGATCTGAGACGGCCAAGTACATGTAGAGAGCCTCCTGGGGTAGGGGACTCACTAATCTTGGCAAAGAATGTAAATGATGCTACAGCCTTTGAAATGCCGCCTCGGCCTCTTCGCCCCATTCAAACCTCGACCTCTTTTTGATTGCTTGAAAGAAATACAGGCACTTGTCACCTGACCGGCTGAGGAATCTCCCCAATGCCGCCAGGCAACCGGTAAGCTTTTGAACCTCTCTGACAGTACGAGGCGACTGCATAACAATTACCGCCTGCACTTTGTCCGGATTGGCCTCTATGCCTCTCTGATCAATCAAAAATCCAAGAAACTTCCCAGATTCAACTCCAAAGACGCATTTTTTCGGGTTTAACATTACTTTATGCCGCCTGAGGGTGGTGAAAGTTTCTCGGAGGTTGGCTAGATGATCCGCCTGTAGCTTTGACTTGACTATCATGTCATCGATATACGCCTCCACATTCCTTCCAATCTGGTCATAAAAGACCGAGTTCATCATTCGTTGGAAAGTGGCAGGCGCATTCTTCAACCCAAACGGCATCACCGTGTAGCAGTAGAGCCCCTGATCTGTGACAAAGGCCGTTTTCTCTTGGTCTTTCTTCCACAAGGGTATCTGGTGGAAGCCGGAGTAGGCATCCATGAAACTCATCAGGGCATGACCGGCTGTAGAGTCTACTAAATGATCTATCTTTGGAAGCGGGTAGCTATCTTTGGGACAAGCTCTGTTCAGATCCGTGTAATCTACGCACATTCGCCAGGTTCCATTCGGCTTTTTCACAAGGACGACATTGGCTACCCAATCCGGGTAGTAACATTGCCGGATGAACCCAGCATCTAAGAGCTTCTTGACCTCGGCTGCTGCCGCCTGGGACCTTTCTTCGCCATGGTTCCTTTTCTTCTGCCTAACCGGCTTCTTTTTAGGATCCACAGCAAGTTTATGAACAGCAAGATCCGGACTTACACCCGGCATCTCTTCTACTTCAAAGGCAAACACATCTTTGAACTCCTTTAGCAACAGGAGCAAATCTGATCCCAAACTTTCAAACGCAACCGTCCCAACCTTGACGGTTCTGTCTGGCCGGCTGTCTTCAAGCACAATGTCAATTATTTCTCCAGCCGGCTGGGGGCGTAGGACGTCTGGCCTCTCCCCGGACAGTGATTGCTATTGTTTTTCCTTTATAGGCGCCAGTTGGTCCGCCTTCCTTTTTTTACCGGCTGGCTTTGCAGCAGGCAAGCTTTGATCACAGTCGTCAAGCTCGACTATGTCTGTGTCAAGCGTAGCTTTGATGTCCGAGAGGTAACACTCTCTCGCCATCTTCTGGTCCCCTCTCAAGGAACCGACTGTGCCATCATCCCTTTCAAACTTGATCAACATTAGAGATGGGATGATGACCGCCTTAGAGATGTTAAGGGCTGGGCGGCCAATAATCAGGTTGTAGGCAGTCAGCTCTCCTACAACAAGAAACTTGACAACCATGTGCCGACCCTTTCCCTTTTCTCCGAACCGAATGGGTAGATCAATCATGCCCACCGGATGCACTACTCCTCCCCCAAAACCTACAAGAGGATGTGGAGCCGGATACATGCTACTGGGCTTATACTTGAGTTTCTCCAAGCACCGGTAGCTGATAATGTCGGATGAGCTCCCGGTATCAATCAGGATCCGCCCGACTCTTTGATTGGCGATTTTGCACTCAATGACTAATGGGTCATCATGAGGCCGCCTGACCTCTCCTCTATCTTTCTCGGAGATGTTAACTTCCAGAAATGAATATTCAGACGACTGGCCCTCATCCACTGAGTTGACCAGCCTCCGTATGTTATCTTTTGTGCCCCGGATGGTGGGCCCGCCTCCCGCAAATCCACCGGCTATGGTCAGGATGGTTTCCTCATCCGTATCCGATAGAGCAGCCGGCATCTTCGGGGGTGGTCCTCTTGGTTGTTTGGGAGCACCCTTTGACTTGGACAGGTATGATTTAAGAGCGCCTTCGTCAGCCAGTCGATCAAAGAGCCGCCTGAGGCTATAGCAACCCTCCGTGTCATGGCCAACTTCCTGATGAAAAAGGCAGTATTTGCTCTTATCCCGGGCGCCTAAGGGACTCTTCATGGGAGCCGGCTTTTCAAGATTCAACCGGTCCTTTACTTCGTTGAGAATGGAGGCACAATCCTTGTTGAACTCGTACTTGGGCACATACGGATCCGACCTCTTTCTTTTCTGGAAAGGTTGTCCGGATGTGTCTGCCGCCCATACCCCTTTTCTCTTGTCTTCCCTCTTGGCCGACTAGGTAGGCCGATTATCTTTTTTATCGGATCTTTTGTAATCCGTTGGAAGTTTCACAGCACATAATTCCATTGCCTGAATGTAGGCCTCCGCCTCCATAAGCGCCTCGTGAAGAGTAGAGATCCTCTTCCTAACCAAGTCAAACTTAAAGGTTGATCCGTCTTTTAAACCTTTAAAGAAATCAGTATAGGCAACGTCATCAGACAGCCCCTGGATTTGGATCCTCATCAGGTTAAACCGCCTGACATATGATCGGAGCCCCTCTTTATCTCCCTGCTGGATTGCCCCTAGATCAAGGCTTGTTTTCTTGGCCGGGATGTTCATAGAAAAGTTGGACGTAAACCAGTAGGCCAAGGTCCTGAAATTATTGATACATCCGGCTGGGAGGTTACCAAACCAACGTTGAGCAATCCCTTTCAACGTGCCGGGAAGCACCTACACCATGAGGCATCATCCAAACCCTGCAAATACATCAGGTTGGTGTATGCCATGAGGTGATCTTCCGGGTTGGTGGTGCCGTCATAGGCACCTACTAATACATTATTGATTTTAGCCGGCTGGGTCATCTCGGTGATTTCTCTGGAAAACGCCGTTGGCTGTTCCCCAAGGTTGAGCAGCCGGAGCTGCCAGTCCGTAGGCTGGAGAGGCGGCTGCTGATGCCCCCCGAAAAGACCCGGTTGGGCATACGGAGATCCAAAAGGCGTGTGCAGAGTTCCCTGCAGTGCCGGTTGGATCATATGAGGGCCGGATCGAGCGGAAACCTCGTTCGCCCGGCTGTCATAGTTTGTTCTCGAGTGCCTCCCTGAGGTGGCATTGAAACTGTCTCGAAAGGTTGATGTAGAAGCTGTCTCGGAACGCTGTTGAGTCTTTTTATCTTGAATTAGCGTCCGGGCATCAGAATAGACCTTCTTGGTTCCATCCGGCTGAATGTGTCGGATGGGCTTTCTGACTCCATCTACGGGAGTGTGTATCTTTGAGAAATCAAAGGGCCTAGCCGGCATTTTTGACTTCGGATGCGGGGTAGATGCTCTACCCTTGATTGTTTTTGTTGTCTGTTTTGCCAGACGCCTTTCTTCTGCCTGACCCTTACGGGGGCCGGCTGTATGGTCCAGAAGGCCTCTGATTTCTCCCTTGAAGCTCATCATCATGTTAATGAGTTCATCTCTGGAGACTGGGGCGGCTCCCTCTGGAGCGGGAGTCAACCCAAGCGGTCCCCTAGTAGGATGACTTGTGCCTGCCGGCTGCTCTGCTCGTTCCTTCTTGTCTTTGGAACGAGTGTGCTTTGTTCTGAAAGAACCATCGGCAGCCGTGTAGGCTTCAATCTCATGATTGTCGGATGTGTCTTGGTCTGAATAGACCTCAACCTCACCGGCAGGTTGACCACTTTTACCCGGGTGTACCGGTTCTGAAGTCATCTAGAAAGTACTCTCCCCACAGACGGCGCCAGATGTTTGGGGGTTTTTTATGTGTCCTGCGGGAGAGTTACAATTTCCTAGAATGCTCCTTCCTTCGCCGGTACCTGCACAAATAACGGAATACTCCGGCTGGGGCTGGGGTGTTCCGCCTCCGAAGATTAAGTTAGTCTCTTTCTAAAGGTGGAAATAAGACAATAAATGCTTCTCGATTTGAGAGCGTTTTGCAAGGGGATTTGTGTTTTGTTGGTTTTTGGGAAAATGATTCGATCCCCATAAATGAGGTCTGCCCTTACTATTTATAGTAGGGGAGAGCTGTACCTCAATTAGGGTTCAATGACACGTGTCGCAAAGGGATTGGGCCTTTGCTGACCGTTGCAAGCTTGACACGTGGCAGTCCTTTATTGGGCCACGTGTCTTAGGGTATTTTTACCCTAAACAATAAGTTAAAGGGAACCGTTACTAAGCTAAACCTTAATTGCTACACAAGGCTTCTACAATACGGAGTAATTAAAAAACTAAGACTTTATTTTTCCTTTTTATAAAGGTAAGAAAAAACATAAACATTAAGAGACCTTCAATAAGACCTTGTTTGGGTTAACAGCAAATGAGAGAATTTGTAATACATGGAAAATATAATTTTGGGAAGTCGTTTAGTTAGCACTAAAAAGAAGAAAGGGAGGAAATAAAATTAATTTTCCACTAAATATGAGAATTCAATCACCAAAACCTCCCTTTAATCAATGGAAAAATTCATATGAATTAGAGATACCTTCGATGTCATTCAAACAAACCATGGTCACTTCCTAGGAAATACATAAGAGAATTATTTCCATGGGAAATTAATTTTCTAACCAAATAAGCACTAATTTCATGAAAACATACAACGGGCTAGGTTAATTTAGGAGTCATTTTTTTTTAGAAAAAATTTAGGAGTCATTTAAGAATGAGCCTCATGCTAATAAAGCAAGTTGAATTTGGGCTTAAGGCCAATAAGTTTAGGAATTTTAATTAATTATTCAATTAATTCTTCCACAATAAAATAAGTTGAAAAAATGGAGGGAGTTAAAATTAGTCAAAATTGCAAGTTATTAGCCTATTACTAACGTCTATTTAACGAAATGCTTACTAAAGATAATTAGTTGCAAGTATAGATGTACCGCTGATAATTAAAAATTAAGTAGGTGTATCATTGATAAAAGCCCAAACCTAGGGTGTACCAAATACCAATGATAATTACCCAAAAAAAAAAAAGAATTACATAATTTTTTTGGAGGGAAAATGTTTAACCAAATGTTAACACGTGTCACTTTTTATTTGCTTTTAGTATATAGTTATTAATAACAAAATATATACTCCATATAAAATTACTTATTTGAGTTTGATTCACAAATGAAATAACTCGAACATGACCCAATCAGATTTTGACCTGACCCGAATATGGCCCGAACATACTTGACCTGAAATTGACCCGACCGAACATACCCAACCCAAACTCGACCCAATACCTGACCCGAAACCCGAATCGACCCAACCTATACCCGACCCCAATGTTAGCTAACCCGACCCAGATCCGACCCGAACAACTCATTTTCCAAGTCTAGCAACAACATAACCCATTTCTGATCATGTCCTCTAATAGCTCAAATGGTTAGTTTCCCTTTGGTTTGGGAGGTGGTAGGGGTACAAAAGGTGTACAACAAGAATCTGTACACTACTCTCTTATCAATTAATAACTAATACTAAAAGACACACCAGCAATGACACGTGTCATTTTTTGGTGTGTCCTTAATTATTTTTTAAAAAAAAAAATTATATTTAAGAAACAAATCTTTACGTATATAATACTGTAATAATATCTTATGGTGAGTAATAGAAGATTTGATGCATCATATTCTCCCTAAAAAAACACATTGACAATTATATTATAAACTTAAGCAATAAATTTAAAAAATTCTTAACATAATTTGTGATATATGGAGTTTTTTTTTTTTTTTTTTTTTTTGGAAAGACATATTATGTACTATGTTTTTTTTTTTTTTGAAAGAAATGTACTACGTTGTGTAAAAAAAACATGTACTACATTTATTACAACAACATCATATATCTTTTTTCTAGAATTTATTTATTTTTTAAAATTACGAAGCTACAAATCATCAATAACTATAACTGTAACTTAACTATATATACTAAAAGACACACCGGCAATGACACGTGTCATCTTCTGGTGCGTCCTTAGTTTTTTTTTTTGAAAAAAATTATATTTAAGAAACAAATCTTTACATATACTGTAATAATATCTTATGGTGTGTAATAGAAGATTTGATGTATCATATCCTTCCTAAAAAAACATATTAACAATTATATTATAAACTTAAGCAATAAATATAAAATTCTTAACATAATTTGTGATATATGGAGTTTTTTTTTTTTTTTTTTTTTGAAATGTACTACGTTGTGTAAAAAAAAATGTACTACATTTATTACAACAACATCATATATTTTTTTTTCTTGAATTTATTTATTTTTCAAAATTACGAAGCTACAAATTTTAACAATGAAATGTGAATATTAAATCAACAAACGATACTTTTGCTATTTTCTTGAATAACTTATGATTAAAATTTTAATCAATTAATAATCTATGATTAACTATGGACACTTCAATAATACTTGCCAAGAATGACAAATGTTGATTATTCTTAGTGTGATTTTTTTTCCTACCATTTTTTTTTATTGTTCAGCATTTAATTAATATAAATATAACATATGAAAGTCAAATATTTTTGAGATATCAAAATTCAAATTTTCCTTTTTGTAATTCATCTAGGTATCATTTTTGTTTTAATATCATCACAAATATGAAATCATACATTGTGTTAGTGGCACTACTTTTCTCAATTGGATTATGATAACCCGTACATGTTGGTCTTTTTTAATTTGGGCTTGTCAATCTTTTTAGTTGTTGCCCAATTGTCACAAAACTAGAATTTCGTGTCTCTTGGGCAAGCTATGCTCCTCAAAAATCTCATCCCAATTCTGTTGTGTGAGTGTTCCATTGCAAAGTTGCTATTTAAGGTAGATTATGATTACTAGATAATATAGCTTTTTATAAAGTGTTTTGCATTATTACTTGAAATAATAAGAAATGACAACCGTAGAAATTGCTATATATAGACGAATTATTGGAGGGAAACATATATTTTTTTCCCTCAAAAACATTGGCATAAAAAAGTTGACATTGGTAGTAGGAAGCAATAAATAATAAGGATTTATTTTAACGAGGTTTGAAAAATTAAAATAAAAAAAATAGAATCGGATAATATCAACATGAAACAACTATGAAATGTCAAATGATCGATCAGTCCTTAGGGCTTCTATAAATTTAAAATGGGTTATGAAATAAAGGAGGGTTTTGTTAAATTAGTAATGATGTTATAAATAAATTGAACACTCCTAAAATTTATCACTACTATAATCAATCATCAATAATCAATCAATAACTATATACTAAAAGACACATTACACCACCAATGACACGTGTCATCTTCGGGTGTATCCTTAGTAAGATTTTTTTTTTTTTAAAAAAAAAAATCAATAATACTCTTAAATCTTATACATTTATGAATATATATATATATATATATATATATATATATATATATATATATATTAACAACAAAGATAATTATTTTAAATAACAAAGATTTGATATACCTTTACACACAAACATTTATGAATATAATTCAATTATACTATAAAATCTTATACAAAAATAATTTATTTATATATGTTAACAACAAAGATAAATACTTTAAATAAAAAAGATTTGATATACCTTTCCACACAAACATTTATGATATTATGTGACATATTTTAGATTACTTCAAGAAAGTATTCATATTACTTTCCTAATTAAAATAGTTGTTTACTTATTTATTAGAATTCACATGAAAGTAGTGTGTATATTTATTAACTTTTTTTTAGATCTTTTTTATTTTTTGTAAAATAACCAATACTGTTGAAAGGTTTCGGCAAGCTTGTGCTCGAGACCGATAACCTGAAGTTGTTCCATCACATGAAGAAAGGTGTCACTCCACCGAATGCGTTTGGAAATATGGTGAAAGATATTCTCAAACTCGTCTTAGATTGTCAATTTATTTCTTTTTCTTTTGTTAAGAGATCGGGAAATGGTGTTGCGCATAGCTTAGCTAATCTAAGTAGTAAGTATGATGAATGTCGTATTTGGCTTGAAGAGTATCCCGCTGAGATACATGATGCTATTTGTAAAGATCGTGAATCGTTGATGAAGTAATAATATGCTATGCTTTTGGGTGTTGTCAAAAAAATAATAATATTGAAAGGTTGATATTAATTTTTAAAAAATATCGTACATGGTACGAGACCTAAACTAGTTGAATAATCTTATAATGTTTTCGTTAATTCAAAAAAATATATTTTACAAACTCCATGCTTTTACAGATTTGAAACCCTTTCAAACATTTAAGGATATGATATTGTAACTAATTACTCATATTGAGATAAACTCTTTCAAATAATCTTATAAGCTAACTAATATGTTTTCCTTAATCCAAAAATGACCCTTTTTAATATGATATAATATTGTAACTAATTACTCATGTTGAAAAATGGATGCTAATGCGCCACCCAATAATTGCGAAATTATTAACTTATCTTAAAATCCTGCTGACTAATATATTTATGACGACATCAATGAAGAAAAATCTTACGTCATCAGTGACGAGGGATGTCTGTAATTAAAGATTGACCCTATAAAAAAATTTAGATTCTGCTATCAATCACCCTAAACCCTTAATCCTTAACCCTAAACCCTTAAACTACATTTTTAATAATGCAATCAATCACCATTATAAACAGTAAACCCTAAACACCAAAAAATTTAAGCAACATTGTTTTTAATTCATATTATTTCAACATATGTATAAATAAGATGAAAACACTATAGCTATAAAATCACGTACTTAGATAAATTGTTTGATCTTTTACTCTTAACCAAGCATATGACATTGAAAATTCATATAATATCTAATGCCTAGTTATAAGATCCAATTAATTATTAAAATCATGAACTCTTTGCTTTTATGATAACCATTGTTATAACATATCTAATCTAGAACTATTTTTTTTTTAAAAAAAACTATTAAGTGTTGTAACTTGTAATTTTATTAATAAAACATGATAACAACATTCGTAAACAAATAAATGACCCTACCTGTTTAATAGATTATGATCTTGTACTTTTACCGTAGTTGAAAATATATAAAAAAATCCTGTTTAATCATTTTTCTATGACGACATCAATGCTGTGGAATCTTTCTCACCAGCGACAAGCGATGTTTTTATGGACCCTATAAAAAAGATTTAGATACTATTATAAATCACCCTAAATTAACCCTAGACCCTTTACCCTAAACCCAAAACCCTTCAATGACATTTTTGATGATGCAATCATTCACCATTATAAACAATTTAACCATAACCTCTCAACAAATAAGCCCTTTGCCTAAATACCACAACAATTAAGCAAAATTAATTTGTTATATGCATAAGTTGTGACATCCAATTAATTATTAATATCATGACCTATTTTTCTTTTATGATAACCATTGTAACATTTCTTATCATGAACTCTTTTTCTTTAAACTTTTAAAGATAACCATTTTATAACATTCTTAATCATGAACTCTTTTTCTGTAAAGATAACCACTGTTATAGCATTTCTTGATCAAGAACTATTTTTGAAATTATTAAAAAAAAATTACGTTTATATATATATATATATACACACGTTTGATATACCTTTTGTAGATCAAGAACCATAGATAATATAAAAATAAAATTATTATAATGTTTGATATACCCCTTGCTTAGATGGTTTGTTATAGTGAATTTTTCATTATAGACCCATGTTCGATTCCTACTAAGTTTGTTTGTTTTTTTTTTTTTTTTTTTTTGGCCAAATTTAATTTAAAGAACTTAATATATACATCCATTTTGCATCAAGTTTGGGTTTGTTCGTTTACTAATTACTAGGATATTCAATTTTATTTATTTTTCTATCTACAATAATTAGGGAGATAGAATAATTAGGCACATAAATCCATAAATAAATAAAGGCACTAGATAGAATAATTACGGAGATCAGAACGAAATTCGTCCTCAGCATCATAGTCTTTATAAAAACTTAAAGCCTCAACTAATATGAAGTGCACGATCTCTCAGCTACCACCTAATGCAAAATCATCGCAGAAACATTGGATGAACGTGCTGAATACCATTCGAATGTTGTGACATGCCGTATTGCGTACAATGCTGCGAATTCATGGTGTTTGACCTGGGATCACCTCTACCACCAGAAGGTAAGTTACTAAGTTCATTGTGGTCCCTCGATTAGGGTATATCTGACCATAGTGGCTTTGATTAACTGCGCCCAATGGATTATGCTCCTAAAACCTCCGAGGATCATACGACCCATAATTAACATACCCAGACCTACAGTTACCATTAAAGTATTGCAAAGGGACTCCATAATATGAGCCTGCATCACCATTCATTGGATTGGCTTCACCAAAATCACCTGCTTCCCCTTCATCATCATGTTCCTAGCACACAATACATTTCAAAAAAAAAAAAATCAAAATTTTTTATTTAAAATTATCAATACAAATACAATTTGTGTTATTATCAACTTCTTGATCACCACCATCAGCATTATTATTAACCGAATTTGTATTTTCATCACCATCCTGATCATCACCTTGATTCAAATTACCCATGACTTCATTATGTGCCTCTTCAAAATTGACATGGGATGACTGATTTTCGCCAACCATTTCACTGCCAAAATTTCATTCATAACTAATGAATTTAGATTCTTTTAATATATTTCAGATGCTCTAAATAAAAATAAATACTAGACATTAAGAATAACAGAGTTTACAATATTAAAAATTATTCTTATTTCTACAGAAGAACGATATTAAACACACAGGATTAATAAGGATTAATTCATTAATTGGGCTACAAACTTAGATAATGAATCGAATCTAAATAAACCAAATTACATAACACAAACAACGAAATTAATTTCACCAATCAATTCTAACTTTTTGAAATTTAACATTATAAATTATAATACAAAACCTTGAAACCCTAGATTGTAAAAAATATGTAAATTTCAATTTGGGGATAAAATCAAGGCAAAAGCATATACGAGTAGAAAAAACAAAGATACATACATATCTTGGTCGCCCAAACGACAAATCGCTTCTCTAACAATTTATTTATTTCCAGAAAATTTAAGTGTTGATTTCAAAAAATTTAAGTGTTCTTCAACTTTTTCTCTGATCTTACTTTGGGGAAGAAGACGATGAATTTCAATAAGGTTTTTTTTTTTTTAATCTGTGTTATCATTAATTGCTTAGGCTAATGTTGACGCCTAACTGAAATTAATCCCGCCTAATGATAATTATCCTGCCTAAACAGAAGCTATCACTCTCAACAACTCAGCTTTTTCTGACTTTTTTTTTTTTTTTTTTCCGATTTACTTATTGTTTAGATGATATGTTTTGTATATAAGTGTTAAAATTTTGGGTTTTTAGATGTTAGATTCTGATTTTATACCAAATTAATCTTTGGTTTTAGTCATTTTGATTGTTAATTGACACTTTAATTGCTTTTTAAGAATAAGATTTATTCTTGAATGTGTTGATAATTAGAGTGTTGTATGGTGCGCGCTCGCGCCCATGTTAAGCGCGCCCGCGCAAGGTAGGCGCGACCGCGATGAGAGCGCGCCTAAACCGCGCACCTTTCTGGAAATCAGCATGTTGGATGAAAGTGGGGGGCGCGCCCGCGCTGCAGACCGCGCTAAAACCGCGCCCCTCGCTGACTTCAAGTTCATCTCGCAGGTTTTTTGGGAGGAGCGCCCTCGCGGATAGTTGGCGCACCCGCCCCCCCGGAGGCGCGCCCTCGCCAATTCGTGTCGCGCCCGCGCTACTTCCCAGTTCTGCGATTATTTACTGACGGTTATTTCTCTTATTAAAGAGAATTTTGTGAAGATCAGAAAGGGGACACAACATTTTACTCTTTCTCTCCAAAAAGTAATTCTCCACATTTTTCTCTCAATCTTCTTGCAAACTATTGTGAGAAAACTCTTGAATTTTAGCCTTCATCGTGAATTATTCATTGTTCTTCGATTCTAGTGCTAAGAACGAAGTTTGCTGTCAATTGTATCTCAAAGAGGATTTTCGGTTTAACCCAAGCACCATGTGGGGGAAATAAACCTCTTTAGGAAAGTGTATACACGCCTTTAACAGTGTATCAAGGTTTGAGACTCGAGTGGTCATAAGTTTTCTCATGTTCATGTTCATCTTCAAGGCTTGGTGTTGAGGCAAGTTTAGAATCTTTTACATTAGTGTTTTTCTTAGTATTTTCTGAAATACATTATTATTTTGGTGTTTGGTTGTAATACTTTGATTAGTATTTTATTGTTGTATAATTTGATTGTGATTATACACGGTTTAGGTTTTGTTCCTACAAATTTCAAATAATTCTTAGTTTTGAATTGCTGTAAAACCTAACAGATTGTAAGTCATCTTGATGCAATTGTAAATCGGTTTCAAAAATTAGTTATAATAAAGCAAAACATGGATGTAAACAACAATTCATATTGCTCGGTGTGAAAAATGAATTTCATATATATTTATACTTTCTCAGTTTCTCACATACAACACACAAGAACAATTGATATGATATACAACAAATAAAATTTATTTTGAAATGGAAACTAACTACTTCCTTAAGGAGTTATAATACAAATCCAATATGAAAGTTATGAGCTAATTATACTTCTACCTTTTGCCCCATGTTTAGTAAACACAAATACACAATTATTAGAAGGATCATAGGGCATACTTTTACTCGTCCCGTTCATGCATTTAGGACAAGTATGTAAGAGTTAGGCAAAACTTTGACTATTTATATTCTTAAATTTGTGTTTTGGTTTTACACATTAGTAAAAATATAAAACTTCTTCCATTTCATATCGTTCTTCAATTCTAGCCTTACTTTTAAATCTTTTTGTGTGATAGAACTAGTCAAAGTAAGAAGGACAATATAATACAGAGGATCGATGTAAAATACTCTCTCTTTTACTATTCATAAACAAAGTATTACTAAACGTAATAATAAATAAAAAAAAAAAAAAATTAATCTTGTAACATGTTTTAAAATAACTATATATTAATGTAAAGTTTTATAATATCAATTTTTTTAAATAATTTCTAGTAATGTTTAATAATTAATAATTAGGTTCAAAATAGTGTGTTTCAAAAAAAAAAAAAGGTTCAAAATATTTAATTGACAAGTGTGTTAAGATTGATTGTATCAATACTATTATGGAACAGAAGGAGTATATTACATAAGTTATCAAAAAATGAAAGTGATGTGTTTACTTGAAAAATAGTTACATACAACATTCATTTATTTCAAAATAGAAGGAATACTATAGTAAGAGTACAACACACAATATCTCATCACATAATTTCAACAATCTAACTTACAGAGTTACAATAACATTCCTGTTGCTCAAAAAAAAAGTTACAATAACATTCCTTGACAACTTCAATCATGCATGTATCCATGGATTACACTCTCAATTTGTCCTGCATATCCTTAGTAATGGCAGGTATACAACTCGAGCTTCGAGCGAGGCCACCCTTCCTAGGAGGAACACCACCCTTAGCAGCCTTATCACTATTACTTTTCTTCAACAACTTCTTCACATCATCAGCTTGATACAAAGCAGGGTAAGCCCTGCCTAGTCTATTAAACCTTACACAAGCATTCATATGTACTTCTAACGCTTTCTCCCTCGTCTTACCGCCATTCTTCTCCATTTCTTCCTTCACTGCCTCGGCACACAATCCACATATCAACTTCCCTGAGTACTTCTTCCTCATCTCTTCGATGTACTCGCCCGAGCACTCTTCACTCATCCCACAACACTCACATTTTGCTAGCTCGACTTCAGATAATGTAGGGAGGCCGGTTGAAGCAGGATCATCATCATTCCCTTGATCCATTATATGTTGTAATACACTCGAAATGTCGGATTTTGTTCTTTGGAGGTTATCCATTGATGATGTTGCAAGTTTACTTGGTGCCATGATATGATTAGTTGTTTTATGTAAAAATTGATGAAAAACACTAGAAAAAATTGGATATTTGAAGAATGTACAAGAAAATTTTATATGGGGTTAGTAAGGCTTAAGATACTGATGATCAAATTACGAAAATCACGAGATCGAAACCAACCATCATATAATAGATCGAGAACGATGGAAAGCTAACATAGAAAGTAAAGATTAAACACAAAAGGGTACTTTTTGGCGATTTTGATCACGAGAAAAGGCTTAAAAATAAAAAGTTGAGGATAGAAAGACAGGAAAAGTTATGTGAAAGTTATTGAAAGCAGAAATTTGGCTTTAATTTGAGTTCACGGTTTGGAGAATGGATGTAGAAGCAAGTAGATGGATTACTTGCATGTTTCTACAGTGTCCACATAAAATATATGATAGTGCCTTCATGGAAAAGACAACCAACAAAAATATCAAAATATCATCTCTTTTTGTTTGGTGTATGGAGAGTCGTAACAGGCAGTGATGTCGATAAATATGATTTAAGGTTTAGAGTGATTTCCTTGAGATTTTACAGACTATGTAGAGACGGCCTGCCGATCTGACACCCACAAATAGTACATTACTTATGGTTGGATTGAAATTTGAGTAGATTGGGTCTTGCATAAAATATACCACTATATAAGCTAAGAGGCTAGTAATTCAACATTATTGCCATATGGTTTTTAAGTGAAACCTCATTTGACTATGTAAATTATTATAGATTCTGTCTTATTAATGGGTGCGGCCAAGCAGCTCTTTAACATAATTTCACTCATATAGCATAATTCAAATTAGTCAATTTTTGGCTTGCCCTATTAAAGTGATTTAATTTAAATTAACAAGGCCTATGTATATATATACGGACTCACTATGATTTGTCAAATTTCCATATAATTAGTTCTTCTACTATTTAAATGAAGGTTTATATATACAATCAAAATCTTCAACCTAAATTACTGCTTTATCAATACAAGAAAAATACTTTTTCGTATCGATTGTAATTGCTACAAAAAAAAAATCTTAATAAATGTTTATTCGATAAAATATCCACCGTTGCCATAGCCTTTAGTAGTGTTTTTCGCTTTCACTAGAGTTGTCTTTATTAATCGATACGGAAAACAACATTCAATCATGGTGATTATTGTAGCGATTATAATCGCTACAAATGTTGAACTCATTTTCTACAAAAAAAAAAAAAAAAATCCCTACATATGATCTATACAAATTCAACCATGCAAACTTAAGCTTTAATATTATATCTTTAAGACATATTTTATGTTCTCTTTGTCAAACAAAAGTTTAAAATCTAGTGTGAAAAAGGCTTTTTGTATTTGGGTTTTAGTGGCGATTGTAAACGATACGCTTTTCCATAATTTTATAAATGTGCATAAAAATGGTGAATAAATATTATTATGTTTTCCGTATCGATTTCATATGGGTTTACTATGTCGATTGTAAAATGATACGGATTCCACTACTATTTCACAAACATATGTGCATATTGTAGCGAATGTAAAATCGTTACGAAAAGACAATTTTCTTGTAGTGTATCTTCATTAGTGGTAGTCGGCGGATGTTAGAACTTCAATTATAACAACCCTATTGACTTAATTATAGCCCAATTATCAAAGTTTGCATAGGTTAATTGAACTCTTAATTCTTGTCTCCTAAATGTAATCATCTCTTAATCAAGATATTCAAAAGTATTACACTTATGTTAATATTATATGCCTCCTCTTTGAATAATATTAAATTATGTATGATTGTTTAGTAAAGCTTACATTATTACAATCCGATAGCTTAGTTTCATTATCCCTTGTGTTGTAGGCAAATGTCACATGATTTGTTTTATGTTCTAACTTTAAGGCACTTTTTATGATCTTGTACTTGTGCCAAAAAAAATATATATATTATTATTTAAATTAAATAAAAAATAAAACTAGACTCCATTCATTGTTGGAGTGAAGAATTAGCGTAATCAAATCGATATCTTGCTGAATTTTCGGGTACCTATCACGTAAACAAATCTATTGCCTTTATAAATTAGAAACCTAGTAGTTGTTACCCTCGATTTTAGGGTAGGTTTATTACGTTAACCAAAGGGTTATGTAATTTTATATATATATATATATATATATTTTTTTTTTTTTTGGGTGTTCCACCCGATTCACCCTTTGGGTTAATCCAGATTCGAGAATTAGTTTTGGGTGGTTAGGTTCCACTCCCCTCCCAATTGTTGTTGCGGGTGATTGAACACGCGGTCATCCCTACCAAATGTAGCCCTAATTATTAGTACACCAACAATCAATTGGTTAATTTTGTCCATATATGATACAAAGCTATATGAGTACAATACTTAAAAATATGAATTTTGATTTTATGAACTATTGTACATTCGTACTCTTGATTAGAACTATATGATACAAAGCTATATGAGTACAATACTTAAAAATATGAATTTTGATTTTATGAACTATTGTACATTCGTACTCTTGATTAGAACTATATCGTCAGCAAGCTCAGAGTTAAGATGTTAATCATATAGTCGATTATAAAGCTACACCCTTTGTCATCTTCATACATGTTGTACAAGCACAAGAAAAAAAAGAGAATGTAAGAGATTGTAAAATTACATCATATGTACTCCGTAGAACGAAAACCATAACAGTAATTAATTGATTTATTAGTTGGAATGCATTATAAGAGGATATGTACTTACAAAGTTATTACAACGTACTGATGTAAAAGTTGGTAATTACAACTTTATTCCCAAAAAGTTGGGCTATGGCCCATAAGGCCACTTGACCGGGTCACAACTCTAAAAAAACGGACATTGATCCGGTAATGGGCCCACTGGCCCATATAGTGGCCCAGGGTTTTCCAAACTTTGGCCCATCCATAATTTGGTAGTATATTGTATATCTTAGAGTATTCAGTTTTGGTCTATGAAACTTGACCCAGTTTCTGTTGCCTAAAGTAACATAAAGTTCAGGCCCAAAACAATGAAGTACATGTGACATGTTTCAATCTATCTCCATTCTCTACCTAGTTTGTAATTTTTTTTAAGGTCACAAATTAACAATAAACAAATGACGCAAAAATGTTTGATCAATGTTCTTTCAACAAACTAAACTCAACATTCACAATCTCCACCATTTTCACTCCTAAACCTTCATAAAGTCCAAAAACATGATGAGAAATTAAATTTTTCTTGTAATTATAATTACGTCGCATCATAAAAAGGACAAATACGTCATTATAAAGATTATTGTGTGAATAATCCTTACATGTATTATAAATAGCGGGCTAATGACCTCAAAGCTGACATGTTCTGATTAATCTTTTTCAATACTATTTATATACAAGTAAAATTTTCAATTGTATACAATTAACATTAAATTTCCAAAACAAAAATATTTGTTTGAACTAGAACCAAAGATTCAAAAATCAATATGTGTCTTCAATTGATTTTATTAAGACGAGTTGGTTCTTTTTTTTTTTTTTTTTCCTCTAGTGAGAGTTATCCTTGTCCTCTTTTAAAAAAAAATAAACCTAGGTCAATTATGAGTTTATGACCCTCTCTTGAAACTCATCTAAATAATTAGACAATCTGTTGAGTAAATTGCATCATCACGTATCAATAAATCCATATGCACAATACATCTCTTGTCTTAGTTATTCTAAATCAAGTTGTTACATCGGATAGGTACAAATCGAAAACGATGGCACAAATTAAAGTCAAAAAATGTATCTTGGCCATGAAAATTGCATGGTTAGAATTGTAATTTGTAAGCCTTATTATAAGTTTGGCAGAGTGGCTAGCAGGCTAGATGTGACTTCTTGTTTATGTGGACAGCCAGAAAATTTAAAGGGCACACCATATGACTTTACAAGTTATAAGCAGCTGATTTGATAACCGTGTATGTGAGTACGTGACCATTCGTTTATTTGGGATTTTCGCTCACAAATGAACTAATGATAACTTTTATTAACAAATTAAAATTGTTATTTTACATTAGAACGTTATTGGAATGTGGAACTTGGTGTACAAAATTTGAAGTCCCAAACATTCGATTTCTTATAGTTAAAATTGAGGAGTTGTTTGGTTGACACAAAAAAACAAAAATAAGGGAAGTAAATTACCTAACCCCCTAGGTCAATCAAAATTCATGGTATTTCTAAATTCCTACATTACCAATCAAATAAATTTAAGAAATTCCTAGGAATTTCATTAGGGAAATAACTTCCTATAAAATATAATTTCCTATATAAATTTAATTCCCATGTCAACCAAACAAGGCCTAAGTATTCTATACTATCTTCTTCGCCTTGGAAAAACGTTACGCCCTGCTTATGCACAAAGTTTCAAGTTATAAGTAGTACGGAGTAATTTGGTTATCAGTCAACATTCTTGATAAAAGATTTATTCCAATCATCCCTAACCGTTCGACACGCTTGGAGTTTTGTAAAATAGTGATCGTTATGTGCTTTTTGATTAATATTTTGGGACAAATGGAGAACAAATGTGTTTGGATACAATGGTTAAGAAATCTAGACTTCTAGAGGGGGGTTTGTGAAGAAATGGGCCTCCATGTTTCCTTTAGATCTTACCAATCCATCTTAAGATTTTATGAAAGGAAAAGAAATTGCTTTCTTCTATTTTCTTCATTTATTTTCTACTCAACTGTATGAAAAATGGTGTAAATGTATCAATCATTCAATCTTTCACTATTTTCTGAAAATCTTCTCATCGTGTCACTCATTCTAATTTGTGTGAAATTTTGTGTCATACCAATCTTTTATATATGACATTTATGTATAGCCTAATCGGTATTATATAGTGCTATCTTGCCATTTAATTTATGGTTTTTTACTATGTATATTTACACTCTGCGGTAAATTAATCATACATGGCCTAACGCGAGCTGAGATTGTAATGAGTCGAGTCATTTTGAATTGTGGCGATCCCTACCCCATCGATTAGGCCTCTAAGGCGAAAACTTCCCACGCTTTTACACCTCAAAACCAGCAGTCCATATATAGCTTCAAGTAAAACCCAAACTTCTCTGTAGAAGGTCAAAATTGCATAATATTTATTTGTTGCATTCAAAGTTGATGAATGTGCCTCATCGACCCTGCCTAATAGTAGAATAAATCTAATAGTACATGTACCTTTCGAATTTGTTGGATATTAGTGGGCATGGGCATCAACTCCTATCACATAGCTATCCAAGATGAATTGTCTGTGGTCACTGCCTTTATACCGCTCTGCTTATTTTTAAAGCTATGACTTGTTTTGATCTTCCTAATCCAAATCTCCAGTATACTTTATCTTACAATTTTACAAATAATTACCAAAGTAATATATGGATTTAATTTTTAATAAGGTAAATAAAAGCACCCTAACTAGACTTTTATTTTTGTTTTAATTCTAATATTTACGGGTCAAACACTTTAAAAGTGAGAAGAAAAAGTAAGAATAAAGGGTTCTTATTTTCAAAATATCTCTAATATGAGTTAATCACAATATCATATGTAGTACTCCGTATAAATAATCTATCTAGAATAATGATAGACAATTCTAAGAAATCATTTTGTCTACCCTATCTTCAAATTGTCGTGATCCAAAAAGGACCTGGAATTTGATACTCATACAGCTTGCTACTTACTACTTGTAGCCTTTTTCCAATAGTTCCTTTATCTTGCAATAATAAAATACTTTAACTAGCGTATAGACCTTTATAGATATTATGTCTTACTTGCATAATAGCTTCCCTTCACACCAATTTGATGATATAAGAACTCGTGGTTTGGACTCCTTGTTCCTGCCTTGAAGTATCGGCCGTCACAAGCTCCGACCACCCGCACTCCGTCGCCAAAAGACGTGGGTGCTCTTGTGATTTAATAGCCCGCTTGTGTTGCTTCGGGCTCACAAGCCCCTCTTCCGCACAAAGGCTAGCGCACGCCGCACGTTTCGGTGCCAAAATCCCGGACTGTGACACCTAGTCTGATTTTATATGTTATGGCTGAATATCTAGTAAGTTAATGAAATAAGTTAAATAGAACATAGTCTCCAATCATATTATATAATAAGTATACAAAATGTATAATAATTTATAAAGTATGGAGTAATATATCTTACGGAGTATAATATTGACTACAAACGGATGTTTTAAGTTTTTCTACGATTACATAAAATATTGGCTATCCAATCGCGCAATATAGCCTCAAGGCATCAAGCATACTCCCCTATAATAATACTTCCTTACCTCATCGTATAAGCTCATGAGCTAATCATTGGCCCATGCTCTTATTATATTATAGTATTATACCAGTATTAATCCATGAAATTCGGATCAAATTGATTTCATGTTAATTGAAAAAGGTCTATACGCTAGTTATTAGGCAGATACTTGTATTAGCTAGTCATTAATCAATATGCCATTTTTTATTTTTCCACGAACCTAATAATTTGTTGTCGAGTGTTACTTTGTTGACTTGAATTCCTTATTTCACGTCCTAAAGTCAAGCGGAATCTAGTTCAACAACATATTGCCAATTTCCGTTTTAAAAGAGAATAATGTTAGCATCACGTCACCAATTCTACAATTGAAATTATTTTCATAAATTAGAATTTAATTGCAATAATTAAATAATTTTTTATTAATTAAATTTAAGTTTAACTTGATAAAAAAAAAAAGGTAATACCAACGAGGTTATAAATTCCTTGTGATTTCTTGTTTTTTTAGAGTCCACCATATAATATGAAATACATAAAAATATAAGATGTATGAGTAATAAAATTCAAAGAAGACAAGATGCATCGAACAATGAATAAAACTTTGAGAAGTGATTTGGTGTCCTACATTAGCTATTTAGTTAACCGTTTGATTAGCCCTAAAAATATGACAATGATGTCTCCTACGATCAAATCTTTGAAGGAGCTTATAAACATCTTTGATTATCTAAGTCATCCCCCTACAAAGACTCCCTACCAAGTATAATATAGACAGCAATCACCTTATATGCTACTATTAATACACAAACGTATATTAGTACAAGATTGCTCATTCTTACTTTATTTATTTATTACATGAATAAATGTATGATGAAATACTCTTGATTACCATAGAATGCATAGTGCATATTCATCTTACATACAAGTATATAGTTTGTACTTTTATAGTCCAACTTTAGCAATAGGATATCTAATTTAGAAGTGTTAATTCGAATACTTGAGTCGGATCAAGTTGGATTGAATCTATTTCAAAATTAAATCATGTTAAATAATTGTATTCATACAAATGGAAAGCAGCCAAAAATCCATCCCAATAATCACGCGGTAAAAGGTTGGAACATTTAAACGCCCACCTCCTCTTCTCTCTCTCCTCATTCTGTCTCCATTTTCCAACCAACCAATCCCCATTTTTGATTTTTCTCCCTTTAAATAAATAAATGAACAAAACTAAAAATCCAAATTTCCATTTTATTTCCTTCCATTTTAAAATAAAATTAAATACTCGTATAAAAAATTCCTCTATAAAATTTCCCTTAATTTCTTCGACAACATTTCTTCCTCCTCTTTCTCTCTCTAAAAAAAACAAACTCTCCTCCACCATCCTCTCTCCACCGCCTCAACTCGCCGGAATTTCGCCACATTTACTCTCTCCTCCGCCGGAACCACCGTCAATGGCGGCGACGAACGTGGAGGAGCTAACCTCCGGCGCAAGCGGCAGAATCATTCCTCTCTTTCACCGAGCTAAATCAATGGCGCTTCTCCTCTTTCCATCCTACAATTTCCTCAAAAAATTCATCATTCTTTTCTACTCCTCCTTCCTTTGTTTCCTCCTCCTTCTGCTGCCGCGTTCTCAACGGTTTTCTCCGGCGGAGGTGTCGGAGTCGGAGCCTCGGCCGGCGGCGAAGTTCAGGCGGAGGAGATTGATGGAAGAGGAGGAAGATACGCGGCGTCGTCGTGCGCTTGCTGAAGCGTTGGAAATGATGCCGGTTAAGATTGATGGAAAGGAGGAGAGAGAAAGTGGTGAGGATTGTCGTTGGAGTACTTCGATTTTCTTTGGTGTTCGACGAAATGCCCTCTTTTGCCGGTCTTGGTTCCCGATTTCCAGTAATCCCAAGTACGTTCTCATTTTTTAAATTTTGTTTTTAATTATATAATTGATTTGATTTCGTGTTGATTGGGGATGTAATTTCTTGGAAATGTATATTTTTTATTTGCATGTTGTTAATTGTTTAATTAAAATTGGATTTCTGGGTAATTCTAGGTTTGATTGCCTGACATTCTTGGTTTATTTTATTATTATTTTTCGGAGGGTTTAATTTATACTTGTACTATGTTTGGAAGTTACAGGAGTATTTTGTGATTAATTTTTTGGGTGTTAATTGAATTAACTTTGGGGTTTGGCTTGTGGCTTAGCTGAGTTTATGTTGGAGATAAGCGAATTTCTGTGCAATTTTGATGGAAGTGTGACATTAATCAGTTTTGAGGCTGAGTTGATTGTTAAGGAGTGATCATTTTTTGTTTCCTGTAATGATGTCTGTGATGGTAATTATATTTGTTTTTCCGGTGACGAATGAGCTAAGATTAAAGAGATGCTAGAGTTGAGAGGTTGAGGATTCAAGTCTTTAGTGACTAAAGTTTTAGAATAAGGTAATGAGAAGCAGTTTAAGGGTTAGATGAAATGAGGGATTGATGGTTATAAGTCATAATTGTCATCAGATTTTTCATTAATTTGGAAAAATTTGGGTTTGAATTATCTTCATTATCCAATAATGATGAACAATTATTTTTTGGGTTGTTCGGGCAATTTAATGGCTAGGTGAGGAGTTTGGTTGCTTAAATTTACTATCATTTTGAGTGATTGTGTGTTTGAAGGTTAGAATACTACTTGTAAGGGATTCTTCTGGAAGTTAATTGCTTTGAAATGTTCTTATCTTGTTTTGTCCAATTTGAGTTTATTATTGGATGTGGCACATTGACTGTAATGTACTAATCTGGCAATTTGATGGTGCAAGTTATTGATATTTTAAAAATATTTTGTGAAATTGAACAATCAAAGTCTTGCTCTTTTCTTTTTTTTTTTTTTCTTTCTTTTGGAGTTTTTATCGTTGATTTGCCATTTCTGGTTCTCTGTTTGTATATTGGCTTGTTGGGGAGGTTGTTTCAGTTGTGTGCTGAGCTTTCGGTGCAAATTATGCTTGTCTCACTTGTTGGTCTATGTCTATTTTTGAAATAGCTATTACTTGTTGACCATTCAAAGTAATGGAGTGAGGAATGGTGAGTAACTGAGATTTGCTTGGGAAATGTCAAATGTGTTTAAAAAGCTCTTGCTGGAGTAAAATCATAAATGGTTTGACTAATTGTTCTTCAAGGAAGCAAGAGTGAATTTGCATCTTGTACAAGTCTTTCCTTATCTACATGATAGCTAAGTCAACCTATTTGAAGATAATTTTCCTATAACTATAATTATCCACCTAAGATACCATACCAGCACTTGATCAACTTGAAACGTAAGGCTTTTTAAATTGAATTATTCCTGGTGTAGGACATGACTACCTCACTTGTTGACTATGTCTTTCTTATATAGCTTACCTAACAAGCACTCCCTTCGCCTCTTAAAAATTGCCCCACTTTCCTATTTGATTGTCACTTCAGTTTCCCCTATTAACTACTTAGTTATCTATTCCCCACTTAACACCTCACAAGAAGAATGAAAGAGAGCGTCATATGTACAACTCTTTCTAGCTCTTGAAAAGCAATAAACTTCTTCAGGGGCAAACATTAATGGACAAAGGGAATATTAGTGTGTAGGACTCCATGCCCCTTCTTGTTGTATTATCTATTCAGCTCTTCTAGAAGGCTAACTACAGAACAAGGACCGCAAGTTTAGGTTTTATTTTGTTTGTGTGTTGGGGGAAGGGGGGGGGGGGGGGGGGCGGCTTCATTGAGGGCTTAAATTTATGGACCTCATTTGGATCATTGGATGAATATTGACTTTAGCTATAAAAAGATATGGAGTAGTAAGAAAGTTAATTGCTTATGTACTTGAAGAAAGAATAGAGGTATCTTAGTCAAAATATATCAGTAGAAATCTTCTCTTGTGGCTTATAAGAGTTTCAGGGTTACATCAGTATCCATTTACACTGTTTCTTGGAAATTAATGTGAAGAGGTGTGGAGGAGGAGTGAGAGGTAAAGACTAAAGACCGGATAGGGCTGTTGGTATTCTAGGGACTTATCTTTATCTCATCTTCTGGTTGAGTGCTGGGCCAATGGTGTCTTTATTAATGGGCAGTTTCTCATTTCGTCACAGTCTAATATGTGATTGGAAATTAGACTGCTCTGTGACTTAATTATGCCTCTGTCCATTGTTGATGATTAAAGACAGCTAAGGCAGGGAAAGTGGGAAAATTAATTGAATATTGGGAAGAGTGAAAAATGGAAAAGATATGATGCATATTTTGCTGTTTTATGTCCAATTACTCAATACATATATTTTGAGGTCCTTGATAAAATGTGAACACCACACTGTAGCTGCTGGTTGTATAGTTAACTTGTATATGTTATTGGCTAAGAAGGATACATTATATTAATGTTGGAACACAACAGTGCTAGGACATAGTCAGTTTTGAAGACATGCATAATAGAAAATCTGGCTCTTTTATATCAGTTGCATCCAGTAACTTGTCCTCAGCAGGAGACATAGCTCTGGCCCTTATAGGATACTCAAAGTCGTTTTTAAAGTTGTTATTGTATGCCTTTATTCCAAAATAAAATTCCTCTTCATTTTTGGTACAGATATTTAGAGTGATTATATCACTGAAATATTTTCCTTTTCGTAGCACCTTTACATCTGTCAAAACCTTGTACTACAATCAACTAATCGTTGAAGAGGCATTTTAGGAGATAACATGTACCTTGACTACCTTGAATTTTCATTCTTGAACATCTATATTTAATACAGTCATGTTGAACTTAGTGTGAATTCTTTCTATTGCTGTTTGCCTTTCAAATGTCTCTGGTTAACTGGTTTGGAGTGACATATAAGGTGTTATCTTGCTGTGTATCATTCTTCATAAAAAAAATTCTTATTCTCTTAAGAAGCAAGAGGTGACGAGGTGTTGTTTAGTGCTTTCCTATTTACTGGCTATGCTTGTACTCCTTAGGAGGACGTGTTCTAGTAGTTTATGATGTCTTGGTTGCATATTGAAGTAGGGGTGACAAGTGATTTGTGTAATATTTTAATGATAAAGCATCCTTTTTAGAGTTTTGCCATTTTTTTAAAAAAATTTCCCTATGCTGGTTTCACAAGCTGCTAATTTGAGCAATTTTTATTTTATACATGGGTCTTCCGTACACCCACATGAGCTTATAAAGATATTGGGGTGCACCGTGTGCAGTTACACCCTGTTGTATAATAGACACCTTAGCAAATCTAGCCCCATAGGGTAAAACATTTCATTTATAACTTATTTAACTGTTGTGCATGATCACTTATTCTTTAAAGTGTTGAATCTGTTGCATTAGTCTTACCCTAGCAGCAAGTGAAAGGGTAATAATGATACCCTCTTAAACTGGTTGTTTTTGTAGGTTGTCATATAATAAATAATGATGAGTTCATGCAATAGTGATAAAGGTTCGATTTCAGTAGAAGATTTGTTGTGTGATGTACCTGCTTCCCCCTGGTTTTGCATATCTGTGGTATCTGAAGCAAAACTACCTGCTCTCTGGAATTTTGAGAAAAATGGCACCATAGTTTTTCTACATGATATTTACTAGTTTTTATATGATTTCAGGGGCATTATCATAATCATTCATGGACTTAATGAACACGGGTAATTAATGAGAACCTTCTCAATATTCTTTTGCTGCCTGCAATGGTGGTGTGAGCAGCTTTCCGTGTCTCTCAAAATAACCTGATTTACTTTTTTTGGTTTATTTGCAGTGGAAGATATGCTCACTTTGCAAGGCAATTAACCTCTCGCAACTTTGGGGTGTATGCTATGGATTGGATAGGTATTTTTAGTAATTAGTTTAGTTAGCCTTTTTTTTCAATTTTTTTTTAACTACTAAAATGTCAAATATTGAGTTATTACTGTGGTGGTCTTCAGTTGTCCTATGCTGTGACAGCTCGAATCTCATTTGTCAGATTATTGCTTGCCAAGCATGTCTTGCATGGAGGCTATGGAGGGGGTTACTAAGAGAATTATTAAATAGGATATATTTCTGAGTTGAAGTATAAGTGGTTGTATATCTTATGCAATATGTTAGTCTTACAGTTCTGCAATTAATACCATCACATATGATAGTTGGTGTGTTGTATCTTGTAAAAGGTATTCCGTAGAAATTATTATGTATGCTGCATTCTGGTTTTGGTATGTTTTTCAACAAAGTAATCGCATATAAAAAGTATGCATATGCAACAGATTGTAAATTAGGAGTTTAGGACACTATTAATTTCGTGTTTAACAAAAAATAAGTTCAATACCGGATTTTCCTTTTCAGGATGATTAATCTAGGATCCTCATTGTTATGTTTCCTCTCTTGTAGGCCATGGTGGTAGTGATGGGTTGCATGGGTTTGTTCCCTCCCTTGATAATGTTGTTGCCGATACGGTGAGTTGGAACTTTATCGATTTCATTCTTCTCTTGTGATTTTAGGATCTCAAGCATATATACTAGTAATGTATCAAATTATTCTTGTAAACAAAAGACCTCCCTCTTAGTTAATTCTATGCCTAAAGTTAATGTTAATGAGCTCCTTTCACTAATTTCTTCTATGAATAGGCGGCTTTCTTGGAGAATGTTAAAATCGAGCATCCTGGGGTACCTTGCTTCCTGTTTGGTCACTCTACTGGAGGTGCGGTGGTTTTAAAGGTTAGTGATCTCACTTCTACGGAGTAGTTGATACTTTGGAGGTTTTTACACTCTTTAGGATTAGAAAATTGGCTGAATTTTTCCCTAACAGTGCATGTACTCTGTTCGTTTACAGGCTGCTTCATATCCTCACATTGAAAGAATGGTTGAAGGAGTTATACTGACCTCACCTGCCTTGCGCGTTAAGCCAGCACATCCTGTGGTCAAGGTATATTTGTACTTTGTACTATAGCTTGAAATTCTTTGTGGGAGGCATACTTACTAATTTTATGGCATATCATACACTAACCTTTGATATCAATTTCCTTAGCTTATCATATAAGTACCTTATTAAGGGCTGGAAAATTCTCCCCATAAGGCAGCCAGCTGAGATGCATAATTGTGTTATGTACTCTTATTGTATGCCTTTTTGACTCCATTACCCATGCCTTTGCATGCAAGATTATCATGCAAGGTCAAGGGATAGAAAACACGTGTAAATAAAATATGAGGTTAACCATAAATTTACTTGCCCTGTTAGGCTGTTACTGAATTGATCCAAATCTTTTGTCTAATTTACTAGTAAAGTTAATGAGTACTGGGAGTATTTTGTTAGATAAGGACCAAGTCGCTATACCTATTTGCTGACCCTGGTTGGTTACTTTGCCTCAAGTCTGGCCGTAGTATTGAATTTTGGGGTATAGGTTGGGGTATAGGATGGGGGGCCCTTTGATCTGACAAACCTAACCTCGGTCATGCTTTCTTCACACACACACACACTGACGCACATATACTGATATACATACACTAAAAGAATAAAGGAAAAAAAAAAAAAAAAAAAAAAGAAACAAGAAAATGTCAGGGAGAAAGTATAGATGCTTATACTTATGCTTATGCTCATGCTGCTGTCTATGCAGGTTGTAGCCCCTGTTTTTTCCTTGGTTGCTCCAAGATTCCAGTTCAAAGGTGCTAATAAGAGAGGCATTCCAGTTTCCAGGGATCCAGCTCAACTTCTTGCAAAATACTCTGACCCGCTGGTTTATACTGGTCCCATAAGGGTCCGAACTGGGCATGAGATCTTGCGCATCACTGCTTATCTGACACGCAACTTCAAATCTGTCACTGTACCATTCTTTGTTCTTCATGGAACAGCAGATAGGGTGACTGATCCACTGGCTTCTCAGGATCTCTACGATCAAGCAGCCTCCAACTTCAAAGATATAAAGCTTTATGATGGCTTCTTGCACGACCTCCTCTTCGAACCTGAGCGAGAAGAAATTGCATGGGACATTATTGACTGGATGGAAAAGAGGCTAAACGTGGCTCAGTATTTTGGAAATTTAGTCGATTGATTAGGTGTTAACATTCAAAAAAGAGGTTGGTGATTGCTAATCACTGTGAAGTGTTTATAGTACTTCTGTCCTGCATAAAATATCACACTGATGCCATAATCTGAACCCGTAATAGCATGTGGCAATTATGTTTGGACAGAGGCAGTATTTGTTTTGAAAATAGTGTGGAGTCTGTAAATTGTATAGCATATAGTCAGGTCTTTTTGTAGATTGGTGTGTCTGATTACAGTTGCAAACTGTTTTCTGGCAAATTTGCCTTTAAAACGTTTGCTGTCATCTGTATATGTATATGATATGAAACTGTCGTTTTAGTTGTTTTTGGGGTGTCCTATAGCCTACCTGGATTTCGATGAGAGCGGAACGTTCGTACAGGTCTAGGTGTAAACAGTCTTACTCGCAATATAGAGAGGCTGATTAATCTTTATACATATATTTTTTTTGTCAAAAACTCGAAATATTGGGTGTTTATATATATATATATATAATTTTTTTTTGGTAGTTAGCTGTATTGTTATTGAAACCATAGTCTGAGACTTGAGTAATATAAATGCCATTTACTAAATTACTACACATATTATCTAAATTCTAAAATATTTTATTTCCAAACTAATAAGTGTAACAACTGGTTTGCAGCTTGCGTATTAGAATAATAGTGTTTCATTTAAAAACAAAATGATCCCTTAATCCCTAAATCAGGTAATAGAATAAATAGGCATCGCATTGACTAAACTGCAATAGCACCGTCCAAATCTTGCATCAGTTGATCCTGTTTCGTTTTTCTTTTATAAAACGGCAATTAGCTTCTGTCTTTACTTTATTTTTATGTTCACCATATTAGTGATATTACCAGCTCATCTTCATTTCTATCCTTTTATGCGACAGGTCTCACCAAACACAACACATAGTATGTAATATTTGACCAAATAACAAGTCACCTCTTAGTTTTTAAGATATTTTATCATTAGTCGTATTCGATAGAATATAAAACATATTCCTAAGTCTCAACGAACTACGGAGTATCAGCTTAAACTTTAAATATGTTTTATACTCTACCAATATTCTTTCTATTCGTAATTAAAAAGTATATTGACAATGTAATTTGAACTAAATACGCCATTAATGAATAATATATAGAGTAGTTAATAACTTAATATATGACCATCTTTAACAAAAGAGAAGGCATATTTTAAGAATCTCACAAGAAAAAAACCTGAGGACTGTAGTTAAGCATCTATGTTTATTTCTTTGATTCTTTCGGCAGAAGGCAGACTTTCTTTATTAATGATTTTTTGTGAACATTTAGTGCTTTTGTCATTATCACCATGTTTCATTTTTAAGTTGTTTGTTTCTTCGTTTATTCTAATTCACAAAAGACAGAATAAGCTTTTTGCAGCATTTTGTCAAATTAATATTACTTGGTATTATTTTATTAAGTGAATACAGTAATTTGGAATTTGCTCTGTTATTAGATAGTTCTATATTCGATGTCTTTGGATCATGTTCACCGCCCTTATCTTCTCAGCCAGCAAATGCGTTCTATAATTCGGTACAACATCATAACTCATAAGATTAAGATAATGATTATTTAAAGTTTGTGCTTTAATCTGTTGAAGTATTAGTAGTAATGCAATCTATCTATCTTTAAGTACGTGTTTACAACCTATTTGGTATATTGATAGTAATAATGCTAATTGATGTTGATAATGCAAGCGAATTTGTAAGTAAATTTATGTGGAAATTTTTATGTCAATGTCTTTGGTATAATGTCTAAGTAAATTTTTTTAAAGGGGGTGTTAATGGGCATTTATAAAGAAAAACACAAGTTTGGATCGGAACGAATGTATTATTTTACCATGTTTTACAAAAGGACGTTGTTTTCCATACATAATCATACTGTAATATATATTCTTATTATCTTCTTTGTCACCACCAGGTCAAGATTGGTTAATAAAAATTAGCTAATAGTCGTAAAACATTAACCACCAAATACCTAGCAATCGCTAAATTCTAAATAACATGCACTAGTTCCATTGATAGCTAAATTAACATAAAAATCACTAATTTAGTAAACAGCACACGTCGGCCAGCTGACACGGTTACTTAGTGTCTTGGTATCTTGGTTTGCCCAAATTAATGTTTCCGCAAGTTATGCTTAGATCTAGCTACTTAATTGGTGTAGTATAGTCAAAATTATGACCAAGAAATATAAATTTTTTGCATGTGTACTTCTCACTTACTCAGTACTAGTGCAAAACGCCAACCTAAAAAATCACGTTGGGTTGAGAAATTGCAATGGTCCATACAAAATAAATACACTAAATTTACGTACTTGGACAATTGTCAACTGATACATCTATGATTGTGGGGTATTGATGTATTATTTGTGGAAGCTTGTTTGTTGTTTCATTTCTTCCATTTGAACTTTTTTTTAATGGTCCTCTTACACTTAAGCGTATGAGGGTGGTGACATTGACATTGCTCATAAGTCATAATTGGCTATGTTTCCTTCGAGAGAAGGAAAGTTTGAGTGGATTCAAAGCTTTAGTACATCTACTTCCCCTTTAAAATAAACTATATTTTCTAGGGACATAATTTGTTTTCATAGCTAAATCTCATCTGATCTGAATTCAATGTTTAGAGCTGGTCATGGATCGAGCCAGGCCAGTCCATGAATCGTTAGGAATGTGAGGCACACCAAAAGGTTGTGTATGGACATCATTTATATAATTTGGCATGAGCAAGCTAAGCGTTGATCCACTTTCTTTTTTACCAATAGTTGAAGCAAAAGATAGTTAAAGGGGGCCACTATTATGACCCTGAAGTCTATTTAGAAAGATTGACACTGCTTGAACTTTCCTTATATGTACCAAACATGGCTCGCTGGAGTACAAGGCATGTAAGCTTACACAATCAGTCCCAGTTCCAACTCTATCCATGTTGTTTCTTTAGTTGGCCAAATTTCATTTTGCTTAATCTACTCGCTGAGCTTGCATTGAATTGATTGATTTGAACCATTTTCCAAGCCTTTTCTAATTTTGACTACTAATTTGTGACGCTTTCCTCACTTTAACTCTTTAGGGTGAGTTTACTCTTAATGTCCTAATACGTTGCTCCTTTAGAATAGACACATTTATATCACATCATATAAACTCAGTTAAATTGTCTTTTGGGACTTTATTTTCTCTCCATATATTTCTGTCAATACCAATCACAATCTTTATTTTCTGATTAACAATGGGATAAGTTTGACAATTTTGAATTATTTAGATGAAAAACCACAAATAAGAACGAAATTACTATACGACCAGATAGACTATTACAGTCACATGACTTAAATTAACGACCAATAACATTTCAACATTTTTAATGTTCTTCAACTGCCTTTCTATGTGTGACTCATCCTTGCATTATATTGAACGGTAACAATATCACTTAGAGAAAGAGTTTCCCTTTCTATGGCTTGGTAGTTGGCATGAATGAGAATAGCATATCTAACTACACAAGCATGTTTTGAGACAAGAAAAATGAATATTGCATTAATACATGTAATGTTATTCAAGTTTATGAAAAAAGTAGAAACTAGCTAGATTATCAAGGATATAAGAATTGATAAGTTTAGGTTAACATTTGTTAGTGAATTCTACTAGTGACATACACGATCGATGAGTAGAAAATAATGTGACCAATGATATATAAAGTTCATTTGATAATCAGTTATTAAGTAAACTCACTTAGTAACATAGTTTCAATGAGTTAACAAAATAACGAGACAACGATATAAATTTGAACCTTTATTTATTCAGAAGATTCTCATACCTATTAAATTAAAAGGTCCGATAATAATACAATTTAATTACTAGCATAAATTACAACTTTTTGAGATTATAATACCATCAAAAACAAAACTAAAATCATAATATAAGATAAATAATACATAAAAGCTTCAATATTTTAATTAGCTTCACATTGACTATAAGCTTCTTCCATCTTAATAACCATGCCATGAGCAATAGCCTTAAAAATCTCACAAAGACCTTCTAAGGTAAACCCTTCAACAGGATCAGCTTCAAACGTCCACACAAACTTACACCCACTTCTTCCATCATCATCATCATCATCACCATCACTGCCGTCGCTCGGAAACAACCGCTTGGTTGAGACATAAGACTTGAACCCTGCGTTGTTATCAAGAATTTCATAGGACAAACACATCTGTGATGGATCAATGGATATAAGCCTTTCCTTAGCAAACCGAGCCACGCCGTCGCCTCCGAACTTTGAGGACTCACAACACCTAACCATGCCTGGCTCCCCTAGTTCACCTTCTACTAGGTAACACTTCTCAATGTGAGTAAACCATTTGTCTAAGGAGCAAAAATCTGCTATGAGTGGCCATACTTGTTGTGGTGTGAGTTTTAGCTCTACTATTGTCTCTCCTTCCCATTTGGCTGACTCTTGAACTTGATCTCCCATTTTTAGTGAGAGAAATTAGTGAGAATATAAAAGATTTGAATTTTTTATGGGGTGAAGAAGGATGATTAAGAATGAGCTTTTATAGACCAAGAATTGTTGTACATACATACAATTGATTAAGTGGACCAAGAAATTAAAGTAGAGAGTGCTTGTGGAGGTTATGTCTTACCTTAAATATTTCTTTGAGATTTATTTTTTGTTTGGGTTTTATTAACTTCTTTGTGATGGGACTGTATGAATTGTCACGTTAGTAATTTGAATGTCTGTAAATTTAGCTATATACTTCGTATTGGTTATTTGCAAAAATACGTAACATGGAGATCGAGAAATATAATTTTAATCTATAATATTTTAGCTTTTTACATGTTAATTACTCCCGACCCATTTTTAAAAGTTATTCCTATTTTAATTTTATTTTAATTAATAAGACCATTGTCACGCAAACCAAAGGAGTACTCCGAAACTAACAGAGACTCAAAGAGTAGCTTCATTGTCAAAAGGTAATACATTTATCATTTGTAACGTTGACATCTTGTAGTTATTCTCTAATATTATAACTATTTTAAACTAAAATATAATATTGTCATTTTTTTGTATAAGCCTTACACCATTGACATTTTTTTAGATGTAAAGGAGTGGATTAAAAGATAGTGTATTGTTGGCATGGGCCCTAGTTGAATATGAACCACAACACAAATTTGTTCTTCTAATTTGGTTGATGGTTTGTTATGATTTTATTTTTTTCGCTTTGTTCTTTTAAACCTCAGAGAAATGCATGGTTCATCTCAGAGAAAGAAGAAAAACAAATTATAAATCAAAATACTGTTCAACAATGTGAGACACGAAAGTTTTCATAAAGTACTTTAAAAACTTTTTTTTAGTGAATTGTTAAACATCGCCCGCAAATTCCTACATAAAGCCCACAAAATAAGAGTGAAATGACACTTTTGCCCTCATACTAAAAAACACACAATTTCTCTCTCTACTCTCTACTTCCACTTTCTCTCTCTAAATTATTTCCAGAGCTATGTCGAGGCGGCCCGGCAAGGAAGTGGCGGCACCGGCGGTGGGCGGAAGGCGGTTTGCCGGCCAGAAGGTAATTTTTTTAATTTTTGTAATTTTTTTTTAAAAAAAAAAACCTCCGGCGACGGTGAGGCGCCAAGGCGAGACGCCACCACCACGGAGGAGGCGCCTAGGCAAGGCGCCCGTACGGTGGTGGCGGCGCCTAGCCCAGACGCCACTACCACGGCAGCGGCGCAGAGGCTAGGCGCCACGGCCGTGGTAGTGGCGTCTGGGCTAGGCGCCGACACCACCGTACGGGCGCCTTGCCTAGGCGCTTCGTTCTTTTTTTTTTTTTTAAATTTTTTTTTTTGTTTTTTTTTAATTTTAAATTTTATTTTCGATTTTTTTTTTTTTTTTTAAAAAATTTGTTTTTCTTTTTTTTAAATTGTATGTTCCCTTTTTTTTTTTTATCTTTTTTTTTTAAAATTTTGTTTTTTTATTTGTTTTAATTTTATATTTTTTATGTTTATAATTTTATTTCCGTGACTTGTTTATTTGCTTTTGTGTTTATTTTTCGACTTTTTTTAATTTGTTTTCGTTATTATGTTTCGTTATTTACTTGGAGTTAGGCATCGCAATTTAGACCTGGTGCGGG
>NW_018744315.1:121826-154978 GCF_001683475.1 Chenopodium quinoa | reverse complement strand
ATTAATATTTTGGGACAAATGGAGAACAAATGTGTTTGGATACAATGGTTAAGAAATCTAGACTTCTAGAGGGGGTTTGTGAAGAAATGGGCCTCCATGTTTCCTTTAGATCTTACCAATCCATCTTAAGATTTTATGAAAGGAAAAGAAATTGCTTTCTTCTATTTTCTTCATTTATTTTCTACTCAACTGTATGAAAAATGGTGTAAATGTATCAATCATTCAATCTTTCACTATTTTCTGAAAATCTTCTCATCGTCACTCATTCTAATTTGTGTGAAATTTTGTCTCATACCAATCTTTTATATATGACATTTATGTATAGCCTAATCCGTATTATATAGTTATCTTGCCATTTAATTTATGGTTTTTACTATGTATATTTACACTCCGTGGTAAATTAATCATACATGGCCTAACGCGAGCTGAGCTTGTAATGAGTCGAGTCATTTTGAATTGTGGCGATCCCTACCCCATCGATAGGCCTCTAAGGCGAAAACTTCCCACGCTTTTACACCTCAAAACCAGCAGTCCATATATAGCTTCAAGTAAAACCCAAACTTCTCTGTAGAAGGTCAAAATTGCACAATATTTATTTGTTGCATTCAAAGTGATGAATGTGCCTCATCGACCCTGCCTAATAGTAGAATAAATCTAATAGTACATGTACCTTTCGAATTTGTTGGATATTAGTGGGCATGGGCATCAACTCCTATCACATAGCTATCCAAGATGAATTGTCTGTGGTCACTGCCTTTATACCGCTCTGCTTATTTTTAAAGCTATGACTTGTTTTGATCTTCCTAATCCAAATCTCCAGTATACTTTATCTTACAATTTTACAAATAATTACCAAAATATATGGATTTAATTTTAATAAGGTAAATAAAAGCACCCTAACTAGACTTTTATTTTGTTTTAATCCAATATTTACGGGTCAACACTTTAAAAGTGAGAGAAAAAAATAAGATAAAGGGTTCTTATTTTCAAAATATCTCTAATATGAGTTAATCACAATATCATATGTAGTACTCCGTATAAATAATCTATCTAGAATAATGATAGACAATTCTAAGAAATCATTTTGTCGTGATCCAAAAAGGACCTGGAATTTGATACTCATACAGCTTGCTACTTACTACTTGTAGCTTTTTCCAATAGTTCCTTTATCTTGCAATAATAAAATACTTAACTAGCGTATAGACCTTTATAGATATTATGTCTTACTTGCATAATAGCTTCCCTCCACACCAATTTGATGATATAAGAACTCGTGGTTTGGACTCCTTGTTCCCGCCTTTAAGTATCGGCCGTCACAAGCTCCGACCACCCGCACTCCGTCGCCAAAAGACGTGGGTGCTCTTGTGATTTAATAGCCCGCTTGTGTTGCTTCGGCTCACAAGCCCCTCTTCCGCACAAAGGCTAGCGCACGCCGCACGTTTCGGTGCCAAAATCCCGGACTGTGACACCTGATCTGATTTTATATGTTATGGCTGAATATCTAGTAAGTTAATGAAATAAGTTAAATAGAACATAGTCTCCAATCATATTATATAATAAGTATACAAAATGTATAATAATTTATAAAGTATGGAGTAATATATCTTACGGAGTATAATATTGACTACAAACGGATGTTTTAAGTTTTTCTACGATTACATAAAATATTGGCTATCCAATCGCGCAATATAGCCTCAAGGCATCAAGCATACTCCCCTATAATAATACTTCCTTACCTCATCGTATAAGCTCATGAGCTAATCATTGGCCCATGCTCTTATTATATTAATAGTATTATACCAGTATTAATCCATGAAATTCGGATCAAATTGATTTCATGTTAATTGAAAAAGGTCTATACGTTAGTTATTAGGCAGATACTTGTATTAGCTAGTCATTAATCAATATGCCATTTTTTTATTTTTCCACGAACCTAATAATTTGTTGTCGAGTGTTACTTTGTTGACTTGAATTCCTATTTCACGTCCTAAAGTCAAGCGGAATCTAGTTCAACGACATATTGCCAATTTCCGTTTAAAAAGAGAATAATTTTAGCATCACATCACCGATTCTACAATTGAAATTATTTTCACATATTAGAATTTAATCGCAATAATTAAATAATTTTTTATTAATCAAATTTAAGTTTAACTTGATAAAAAAAATAATAATAAATAATACCAACGAGGTTATAAATCCCTTGTGATTCCTTGTTTTTTTTAGTCCACATATAATATGAAGTACATAAGAATACAAGATGTATGAGTAATAAAATTCAAAGAAGACAAGATGCATCGAACAATAAATAAAACTTTGAGAAGTAATTTGTGTCCTACATTAGCTATTTAGTTACCGTTTGATTAGCCCTAAAAATATGACGATGTCTCCTACGATCAAATCTTTGAAGGAGCTTTATAAACATCTTTGATTATCTAAGTCATCCCCCTACAAAGACTCCTACCAAGTATAATATAGCCAGCAATCACCTTATATGCTACTATTAATACACACTTAAACGTATATCAAGATTGCTCATTCTTACTTTATTTTTTTATTACATGAATAAATGTATGATAAAATACTCTTGATTACCATAGAATGCATAGTGCATATTCATCTTACATACAAGTATATACTTTGTACTTTTGTAGTCGAACTTTCACAATAGGATACCTAATTTAGAAGTGTTAATTCGAGTAATTGAGTCGGATTAAGTTGGATTGAGTCTATTTCAAAGTTAAGTCATGTTAAATAATTGTATTCATACAAGTGGAAACCAGCCGAAAATCCATCCCAATAATCACGCGGAAAAAGGTTGGAACATTTAAACGCCCACCTCCTCTTCTCTCTCTCCTCATTCTGTCTCCATTTTCCAACCAACCAATCCCCATTTTTTATTTTTCTCCCTTTAAATAAATAAATGAACAAAACTAAAAATCCAAATTTCCATTTTATTTCCTTCCATTTTAAAATAAAATTAAATACTCGTATAAAAAAATTCCTCTATAAAATTTCCCTTAATTTCTTCAACAACATTTCTTCCTCCTCTTTCTCTCTCTAAAAAAAACAAACTCTCCTCCACCATCCTCTCTCCACCGCCTCAACTCGCCGGAATTTCGCCGCAATTTCTCTCTCATCCGCCGGAACCACCGTCAATGGCGGCGACGAACGTGGAGGAGCTAACCTCCGGCGCAAGCGGCAGAATCATTCCTCTCTTTCACCGAGCTAAATCAATGGCGCTTCTCCTCTTTCCATCCTACAATTTCCTGAAAAAATTCATCATTCTTTTCTACTCTTCCTTCCTTTGTTTCCTCCTCCTTCTGCTGCCGCGTTCTCAACGGTTTCTCCGGCGGAGGTGTCGGAGTCGGAGCCACGGCCGGCGGCGAAGTTCCGGCGGAGGAGATTGTTGGAAGAGGAGGAAGATACGCGGCGTCGTCGTGCGCTTGCTGAAGCGTTGGAATGATGCCGGTTAAGATTGATGGAAAGGAGGAGAGAGAAAGTGGTGAGGATTGTCATTGGAGTACTTCGATTTTCTTTGGTGTTCGACGAAATGCCCTCTTTTGCCGGTCTTGGTTCCCGGTTTCCGGTAATCCCAAGTACGTTTCTCATTTTTTAAATTTTGTTTTTAATTATATAATTGATTTGATTTCGTGTTGATTGGGGATGTAATTTTCTTGGAAATGTATATTTTTTATTTGCATGTTGTTAATTGTTTAATTAAAATTGGATTTCTGGGTAATTCTAGGTTTGATTGCCTGACATTCTTGGTTTTTTTTTATTATTATTTTTCGGAGGGTTTAATTAATACTTGTACTATGTTTGGAAGTTACAGGAGTATTTTGTGATTAATTTTTTTGGGTGTTAATTGAATTAACTTTGGGGTTTGGCTTGTGGCTTAGCTGAGTTTATGTTGGAGATAAGCGAATTTCTGTGCAATTTTGATGGAATTGTGACATTAATCAGTTTTGAGGCTGAGTTGATTGTTAAGGAGTGATCATTTTTTGTTTCCTAATAATGATGTCTGTGATGGTAATTATATTTGTTTTTCCGGTGACGAATGAGCTAAGATTAAAGAGATGCTAGAGTTGAGAGGTTGAGGATTCAATTCTTTAGTGACCAAAGTTTTAGAATAAGGAAATGAGAAGCAGTTTAAGGGTTAGATGAAAATGAGGGATTGATGGTTACAAGTCATAATTGTCATCAGATTTTTCATTAATTTGGAAAATTTGGGTTTGAATTATCTTCATTATCCAATAATGATGAACAAATTTTTTGGGTTGTTCGGGCAATTTAATGCTAGGTGAGGAGTTTGGTTGCTTAAATTGTACTATCATTTTGAGTGATTGTGTGTTTTGACGGTTAGAATACTACTTGTAAGGGATTCTTTTGGAAGTTAATTGCTTTGAAATGTTCTTATCTTGTTTTGTCCAATTTGAGTTTATTATTGGATGTGGCACATTGACTGTAATGTACTAATCTGGCAATTTGATGGTGCAAGTTATTGATATTTTAAAAATATTTTGTGAAATTGAACAATCAAAGTCTTGCTCTTTTCTTTGTTTTTTTTTTTCTTTCTTTTGGAGTTTTTATCGTTCATTTGCCATTTCTGGTTCTCTGTTTGTATATTGGCTTGTTGGGGAGGTTGTTTCAGTTGTGTGCTGAGCTTTCGGTGCAAATTATGCTTGTCTCACTTGTTGGTCTATGTCTATTTTTTGAAATAGCTATTACTTGTTGACCATTCAAAGTAATGGAGTGAGGAATGGTGAGAAACTGAGATTTGCATGGGAAATGTCAAATGTGTTTAAAAAGCTCTTGCTGGAGTAAAATCATAAATGGTTTGACTAATTGTCCTTCAAGGAAGCAAGAGTAAATTTGCATATTGTACAAGTCTTTCCTTATCTACATGATAGCTGAGTCAACCTATTTGAAGATAATTTTCCTATAACTATAATTATCCACCTAAGATACCAGACCAGCACTTGATCAACTTGAAACGTAAGGCTTTTTAAATTGAATTATTCCTGGTGTAGGACATGACTACCTCACTTGTTGACTATGTCTTTCTTATATAGCTTACCTAACAAGCACCCCCTTCGTCTCTTAAAAATTGCCCCACTTTCCTATTTGATTGTCACTTCAGTTTCCCCTATTAACTACTTAGTTACCTATTCCCACTTAACACCTCACAAGAAGAATGAAAGAGAGCGCCATATGTAAAACTCTTTCTAGCTCTTGAAAAGTGATAAACTTCTTCAGGGGCAAACATTAATGGACAAAGGGAATATTAGTGTGTAGGACTCAATGCCCCTTCTTGTTGTATTATCTATTCAGCTCTTCTAGAAGGCTACCTACAGAACAAGGACCGCAAGTTTAGGTTTTTTTTTGTTTGTGTGTTGGGGGGAAATTGGGGGGGGGGGGGGTGGGGTGCTTCATTGAGGGCCTAAATTTATGGACCTCATTTGGATCATTGGATGAATATTGACTTTAGCTATAAAAAGATATGGAGTAGTAAGAAAGTTAATTGCTTATGTACTTGAAGACAGAATAGAGGTATCTTAGTCAAAATATATCAATTAGAAATCTTCTCTTGTGGCTTATAAGAGTTTCAGGGTTACATCAGTATCCATTTACACTGTTTCTTGGAAATTAATGTGAAGAGGTGTGGAGGAGGAGTGAGGGGTAAAGACTAAAGACCGGATAGGACTGTTGGTACTCTAGGGACTTTTCTTATCTCATCTTCTGGTTGAGTGCTGGGCCAATGGTGTCTTTATTAATGGGCAGTTTCTCATTTCGTCACAGTCTAATATGTGATTGGAAATTAGACTGTTCTGTGACTTAATTATGCCTCTGTCCATTGTTGATGATTAGAGACAGCTAAGGCAGGGAAAGTGGGAAAATTCATTGAATATTGGGAAGAGTGAAAAATGGAAAAGATATGATGCATATTTTGCTGTTTTATGTCCAATTACTCAATACATATATTTTGAGGTCCTTGATAAAATGTGAACACCACACTCAAGAGTTAACTTGTATATGTTATTGGCTAAGAAGGATACATTATATTAATGTTGGAACACAACAGTGCTAGGACATAGTCAGTTTTGAAGACATGCATAATAGAAAATCTGGCTCTTTTATATCAGTTGCATCAAGTAACTTGTCCTCAGCAGGAGACATAGCTCTGGCCCTTATAGGATACTCAAAGTCGTTTTTAAAGTTGTTATTGTATGCCTTTATTCCAAAATAAAATTTCTCTTCATTTTTGGTACAGATAATTAGAGTGATATCACTGAAATATTTTCCTTTTCGTAGCACCTTTACATCTGTCAAAATCTTGTACTACAATCAACTAATCGTTGAAGAGGCATTTTAGGAGATAACATGTACCTTGACTACCTTGAATTTTCATTCTTGAACATCTATATTTAATACAGTCATGTTGAACTTAGTGTGAATTCTTTCTATAGCTGTTTGCCTTTCAAATGCCTCTGGTTAACTGGTTTGGAGTGACATATAAGGTGTTATCTTGCTGTGTATCATTCTTCATAAAAAATTTTCTTGTTCTCTTAAGAAGCAAGAGGTGACGAGGTGTTGTTTAGTGCTTTCCTATTTACTGGCTATGCTTGTACTCCTTAGGAGGACGTGTTCTGGTAGTTTATGATGTCTTGGTTGCATATTGAAGTAGGGGTGACAAGTGATTTGTGTAATATTTTAATGATAAAGCATCCTTTTTAGAGTTTTGCCATTTTTTTTTAAAAATTTCCCTATGCTGGTTTCACAAGCTGCTAATTTGAGCAATTTCTATTTTATACATGGGTCTTCCGTACACCCACATGAGCTTATAAAGATATTGGGGTGCACCGTGTGCAGTTACACCCTGTTGTATAATAGACACCTTAGCAAATCTAGCCCCATAGGGTAAAACATTTCATTTATAACTTATTTAACTGTTGTGCATGATCACTTATTTTTTAAAGTGTTGAATCTGTTGCATTAGTCTTACCCTAGCAGCAAGTGAAAGGGTTAATAATGATACCCTCTTAAACTGGTTGTTTTTGTAGGTTGTCATATAATAAATAATGACGAGTTCATGCAATAGTGATAAAGGTTCGATTTCAGTAGAAGATTTATTGTGTGATGTACCTGCTTCCCCCTGGTTTTGCATATCTGTGGTATCTGAAGCAAAACTACCTGCTCTCTGGAATTTTGAGAAAAATGGCACCATAGTTTTTCTACATTATACTTACTAGTTTTTATATGATTTCAGGGCATTATCATAATCATTCATGGACTTAATGAACACGGGTAATTAATGAGAACCTTCTCAATATTCTTTTGCTGCCTGCAATGGTGGTGTGAGCAGCTTTCCGTGTCTCTCAAAATAACCTGATTTACTTTTTTGGTTTATTTGCAGTGGAAGATATGCTCACTTTGCAAGGCAATTAACCTCTCGCAACTTTGGGGTGTATGCTATGGATTGGATAGGTATCTTTAGTAATTAGTTTAGTTAGCCTTTTTTTTCATTTTTTTTTCTTTTTTTTTTTTTTTACTACTAAAATGTCAAATATTGAGTTATTACTGTGGTGGTCTTCAGTTGTCCTATGCTGTGACAGCTCGAATCTCATTTGTCAGATTATTGCTTGCCAAGCATGTCTTGCATGGAGGCTATGGAGGGGGTTACTAAGTGAATTATTAAATAGGATATATTTCTGAGTTGAAGTATAAGTGGCTGTATATCTTATGCAATATGTTAGTCTCACAGTTCTGCAATTAATACCATCACATATGATAGTTGGTGTGTTGTATCTTGTAAAAGGTATTCCGTAGAAATTATTATGTATGCTGCATTCTGGTTTTGGTATGTTTTTCAACAAAGTAATCGCATATAAAAAGTATGCACATGCAACAGATTGTAAATTAGGAGTTTAGGACACTGTTAATTTTGCGTTTAACAAAAAATAAATTCAATACCGGATTTTCCTTTTCAGGATGATTAATCTAGGATCCTCATTGTTATGTTTCCTCTCTTGTAGGCCATGGTGGTAGTGATGGGTTGCATGGGTTTGTTCCCTCCCTTGATAATGTTGTTGCCGATACGGTGAGTTGGAACTTTATCGATTTCATTCTTCTCTTGTGATTTTAGGATCTCAAGCATATATACTAGTAATGTATCAAATTATTCTTGTAAACAAAAGACCTCCCTCTTAATTAATTCTATGCCTAAAGTTAATGTTAATGAGCTCCTTTCGCTAATTTCTTCTATGAATAGGCGGCTTTCTTGGAGAATGTTAAAATCGAGCATCCTGGGGTACCTTGCTTCCTGTTTGGTCACTCTACTGGAGGTGCGGTGGTTTTAAAGGTTAGTGATCTCACTTCTACGGAGTAGTTGATACTTTGGAGGTTTTTACACTCTTTAGGATTAGAAAATTGGCTGAATTTTTCCCTGACAGTGCATATACTCTGTTCTTTTACAGGCTGCTTCATATCCTCACATTGAAAGAATGGTTGAAGGAGTTATACTGACCTCACCTGCCTTGCGCGTTAAGCCAGCACATCCTGTGGTCAAGGTATATTTGTACTTTGTACTATAGCTTGAAATTCTTTGTGGGAGCATACTTACTAATTTTATGGCATATCATACACTAACCTTTGATATCAATTGCCTTAGCTTATCATATAAGTACCTTATTAAGGGCTGGAAAATTCTCCCCATAAGGCAGCTAGCTGAGATGCATAATTGTTTTATGTACTCTTATTGTATGCCTTTTTGACTCCATTACCCATGCCTTTGCATGCAAGATTATCATGCAAGGTCAAGGGATAGAAAACACGTGTAAATAAAATATGAGGGTAACCATAAATTTACTATGCCCTGTTAGGCTGTTACTGAATTGATCCAAATCTTTTGTCTAATTTACTAGTAAAGTTAATGAGTACTGGGAGTATTTTGTTAGATAAGGACCAAGTCGCTATACCTATTTGCTGACCCTGGTTGGTTACTTTGCCTCAAGTCTGGCCGTAGTATTGGATTTTGGGGTATAGGTTGGGGTATAGGATGGGGGCCCTTTGATCTGACAAACCTAACCTCGGTCATGCTCCCTTCACACACACACACACACACACATACACTGACGCACATATACTGATTTACATACACAAAGAATAAAGGAAAAAAAAATAAAAAAAAAAGAACAAGAAAATGTCAGGGAGAAAGTATAGATGCTTATACTTATGCTTATGCTTGTGCTGCTGTCTATGCAGGTTGTAGCCCCTGTTTTTTCCTTGGTTGCTCCAAGATTCCAGTTCAAAGGTGCTAATAAGAGAGGCATTCCAGTTTCCAGGGATCCAGCTCAACTTCTTGCAAAATACTCTGACCCGCTGGTTTATACTGGTCCCATAAGGGTCCGAACTGGGCATGAGATCTTGCGCATCACTGCTTATCTGACACGCAACTTCAAATCTGTCACTGTACCATTCTTTGTTCTTCATGGAACAGCAGATAGGGTGACTGATCCACTGGCTTCTCAGGATCTCTACGATCAAGCAGCCTCCAACTTCAAAGATATAAAGCTTTATGATGGCTTCTTGCACGACCTCCTCTTCGAACCTGAGCGAGAAGAAATTGCATGGGACATTATTGACTGGATGGAAAAGAGGCTAAACGTGGCTCAGTATTTTGGAAAATTAGTTGATTGATTAGGTGTTACTCAACATTCAAAAAAGAGGTTGGTGATTGCTAATCACTGAGAAGTGTTTATAGTACTTCTGTCCTGCATAAAATATCACACTGATGCCATAATCTGAACCCGTAATAGCATGTGGCAAGTATGTTTGGACAGAGGCAGTATTTGTTTTTAAAATAGTGTGGAGTCTGTAAATTGTATAGCATATAGTCAGGTCTTTTTGGTAGATTGGTGTGTCTGATTACAGTTGCAAACTGTTTTCTGGCAAATTTGCCTTTAAAACGTTTGCTGTCATCTGTATATGTATATGATATGAAACTGTCGTTTTAGTTGTTTTGGGGTGTCCTATAGCCTACCTGGATTTCGATGAGAGCGGAACGTTTGTACAGGTCTAGGTGTAAACAGTCTTACTCGCAATATAGAGAGGCTGATTAATCTTTATACATATATTTTTTTTGTCAAAAACTCGAAATATTGGGTGTTTATATATATATATATAATTTTTTTTTGGTAGTTAGCTGTATTGTTATTGAAACCATAGTCTGAGACTTGAGTAATATAAATGCCATTTACTACACATATTATCTAAATTCTAAAATATTTTATTTCCAAACTAATAAGTGTAACAACTGGTTTGCAGCTTGCGTATTAGAATAATGTTGTTTCATTTAAAAACAAAATGATCCCTTAATCCCTAAATCAGGTAATAGAATAAATAGGCATCGCATTGACTAAACTGCAATAGCACCGTCCAAATCTTGCATCAGTTGATCCTCTTTCGTTTTTCTTTTATAAAATGGCAATTAACTTCTGTCTTCTCTTTATTTGTATGTTCACCATATTAGTGATATTACCAGCTCATCTTCATTTCTATCCTTTTATGCGACAGGTCTCACCAAACACAACACATAGTATGTAATATTTGACGATATTATAAGTCACCTCTTAGTTTTTAAGATACTTTATCATTAGTCGTATTCAATAGAATATAAAACATATTCCTAAGTCTCAACAAACTACGGAGTATCACCTTAAACTTTGAATATGTTTTATTACTCTATCAATATTCTTTCTATTCGTAATTAAAAATTATATTGACAATGTAATTTGAACTAAATACGCCATTAATGAATAATATATAGAGTAGTTAATAACTTAATATATGACCATCTTTAACAAAAGAGAAGGCATATTTTAAGAATCTCACAAGAAAAAAACCTGAGGACTGTAGTTAAGCATCTATGTTTATTTCTTTGATTCTTTCGGCAGAAGACAGACTTTCTTTATTAATGATTTTTTTGTGAACATTTAGTGCTTTTGTCATTATCACCATGTTTCATTTTTAAGTTGTTTGTTTCTTCGTTTATTCTAATTCACAAAAGACAGAATAAGCTTTTTGCAGCATTATGTCAAATTAAGATTACTTGGTATTATTTTATTAAGTGAATACAGTAATTTGAATTTGCTCTGTTATTAGATAGTTCTATATTCGATGTCTTTGGATCATGTTCACCGCCCTTATCTTCTCAGCCAGCAAATGCGTTCTATAAATTCGGTACAACATCATAACTCATAAGATTAAGATAATGATTATTTAAAGTTTGTGCTTTAATCTGTTGAAGTATTAGTAGTAATGCAATCTATCTATCTTTAAGTACGTGTTTACAACCTATTTGGTATATAGATAGTAATAATGCTAATTGATGTTGATAATGCAAGCCAATTTGTATGTAAATTTATGTGGAAATTTTAATGTCAATGTCTTTGGTATAATGTCTAAGTAAACTTTTTTAATGTGGTGTTAATGGGCATTTATAAAGAAAAAACACAAGTTTGGATCGGGACGAATGTATTATTTTACCATATATACAAAAGGATGTTTTTCATACATAATCACACTGTAATGTATATTCTTATTATCTTCTTTGTCACCACCAGGTCAAGATTGGTTATTAAAAATTAGCTAATAGTCGTAAAACATTAACCACCAAATACCTAGCAATCGCTAAATTCTAACTAACATGCAATAGTTCCATTGATAGCTAAATTAACATAAAAATCACTAATTTAGTAAACAGCACACGTCGGCCAGCTGACACGGTTACTTAGTGTCTTGGTATCTTGGTTTGCCCAAATTAATGTTTCCGCAAGTTATGCTTAGATCTAGCTACTTAATTGGTGTAGTATAGTCAAAATTATGACCAAGAAATATAAATTTTTTGCATGTGTACTTTCTCACTTACTCAGTACTAGTGCAAAACGCCAACCTAAAAAATCACGTTGGGTTGAGAAATTGCAATGGTCCATACAAAATAAATACATTAAATTTACGTGCTTGGACAATTGTCACTGATTTGCGGCGTATTGATGTATTATTTGTGGAACCTTGTTTGTTGTTTCATTTCTTCAATTTGAACTTTTTTTAATGGTCCTCTTACACTTAAGCGTATGAAGGTGGTGACATTGACATTGCTCATAAGTCATAATTGGCTATGTTTCCTTCGAGAGAAGGAAAGTTTGAGTGGATTCAAAGCTTTAGTACATCTACTTCCCCTTTAAAATAAACTATATTTTCTAGGGACATAATTTGTTTTCATAATTAAATCTCATCTGATCTGAATTCAATTTTCAGAGTTGGTCATGAATCAAGCCAGGCCAGTGCATGAATCGTTAGGAATGTGAGGCACACCAAAAGGTTGTGTATGGACATCATTTATATAATTTGGCATGAGCAAGCTAAGTGTTGATCCACTTTCTTTTTTACCAATAGTTGAAGCAAAAGATAGTTAAAGGGGGCCACTATTATGACCCTGAAGTCTATTTAGAAAGACTGACACTGCTTGAACTTTCCTTATATGTACCAAACATGGCTCGCTGGAGTACAAGGCATGTAAGCTTACACAATCAGTCCCAGTTCCAACTCTATCCATGTTGTTTCTTTATTTGGCCAAATTTTCATTTTGCTTAATCTACTCGCTGAGCTTGCATTGAATTGATTGATTTGAACCATTTTCCAAGCCTTTTCTAATTTTGACTACTAATTTGTGACACTTTCCTCACTTTAACTCCTTAGGGTGAGTTTACTCTTAATGTCCTAATACGTTGCTCCTATAGAATAGACACATTTATATCACATCATATAAACTCAGTTAAATTATCTTTTGGGACTTTATTTTCTGTCCATATATTTCTTCCAATACCAACCACAATCTTTATTTTCTGATTAACAATGGGATAAGTTTGACAATTTTGAATTGTTTAGATGGAAAACCACAATAAGAACGAAATTACTATACGACCAGATAGACTATTACAGTCACATGACTTAAATTAACGACCAATAACAGTTCAACATATTTTAATGTTCTTCAACTGCCTTTTTATGTGTGACTCATCCTTCCATTATATTGAACGGTAACAATATCACTTAGAGAAAGAGTTTCCCTTTCTATGGCTTGGTAGTTGGCATGAATGAGAATAGCATATCTAACTACACAAGCATGTTTTGAGACAAGAAAAATGAATATTGCATTAATACATGTAGTGTTATTCAAGTTTATGAAAAAAGTAGAAACTAGCTAGATTATCAAGGATATAAGAATTGATAAGTTTAGGTTAACGTATGTAAGTGGATTCTACTAGTGACATACACGAATCGATGAGTAGAAAATAATGTGACCAATGATATGTAAAGTTCATTTGATAATCGGTTATTAAGTAAACTCACTTAGTAACATAGTTTCAATGAGTTAACAAAATAACGAGACAACGATATAAAAATTGAACCTTTATTTATTCAGAAGATTCTCATAACGACACCTATTAAATTAAAAGCTCCAATAATAATACAATTTAATTACTAGCATAAATTACAACTTTTTGAGATTATAATAAACTAAAATCATAATATAAGATAAATAATACATAAAAGCTTCAATATTTTAATTAGCTTCACATTGACTATAAGCTTCTTCCATCTTAATAACCATGCCATGAGCAATAGCCTTAAAAATCTCACAAAGACCTTCTAAGGTAAACCCTTCAACAGGATCAGCTTCAAACGTCCACACAAACTTACACCCACTTCTTCCATCATCATCATCATCATCACCGCCGTCGCTCGGAAACAACCGCATGGTTGAGACATAAGACTTGAACCCTGCGTTGTTATCAAGAACTTCATAGGACAAACACATCTGTGATGGATCAATGGATATAAGCCTTTCCTTAGCAAACCGAGCCACGCCGTCGCCTCCGAACTTTGAGGACTCACAACACCTAACCATGCCTGGCTCACCTAGTTCACCTTCTACTAGGTAACACTTCTCAAGGTGAGTAAACCATTTGTCTAAGGAGCAAAAATCTGCTATGAGTGGCCATGCTTGTTGTGGTGTGAGTTTTAGCTCTACTATTGTCTCTCCTTCCCATTTGGCTGACTCTTGAGCTTGGTCTCCCATTTTTAGTGAGAGAAATTAGTGAGAGAATATAAAAGATTTGAATTTTTTAAGGTGAGTTTATGGGGTGAAGAAGGATGATTAAGAATGAGCTTTTATAGACCAAGAATTGTTGTACATACATACAATAGATTAAGTGGACCAACAAATTAAAGTAGAGAGTGCTTGTGGGGGTTATGTCTTACCTTAAATATTTCTTTGAGATTTTTTTTTTTGTTTGGGTTTTATTAATTACTTTGTGATGGGACTGTATGAATTGTCACGTTAGTAATTCAAATGTCTATAAATGTAGCTATATACTTCGTATTGGTTATTTGCAAAAATACGTGACATGGAGATCGAGAAATATAATTTTAATCTATAATATTTTAGCTTTTTGGATGTTAATTACTCCCGAACCATTTTTAAAAGTTATTCCTATTTTAATTTTATTTTAATTAATAAGACCATCGTCACGCAAATCAAAGGAGTACTCCGTAACTAACAGAGACTCAAAGAGTAGCTTCATTGTCAAAAGGTGATACATTTATCATTTGTAACGTTGACATCTTGTAGTTATTCTCTAATATTATAATTATTTTAAACTAAAATATAATATTGTCATTTTTTTGTATAAGCCTTACACCATTGACATTTGTTTAGATGTAAAGGAGTGGATTAAAAGATAGTGTATTGTTGGCATGGGCCCTAGTTGAATATGAACCACAACACAAATTTGTTCTTCTAATTTGGTTGATGGTTTGTTATCATTTTATTTTTTTCGCTTTGTTCTTTTAAACCTCAGAGAAATGCATGGTTCATCTCAGAGAAAGAAGAAAAACAAATTACAAATCAAAATACTGTTCAACAATGTGAGACACGAAAGTTTTCATAAAGTACTTTAAAACCTTTTTTTTAATGGAATGTTAATTTGGCTAGCTATGCTTGAACGTTAAATCTAATATAAGTTCTACTAGTTGTTTAAGAAAACAAATGATATTTTGATTAAATATATATAGTTGGTAATGTTAAAATTTTAGTTTAGTTGGATCGCGTTCATTGAAATAAATATTAGTAATTATAGAGATGGATCTAAGATTTTAAATTTTGAGTGTCAACATTATATTTATATAGTAGTGCAAGACAAAACAAAAAAATATTTCAAAATTCATGAAGTACTACATTGGGATTCAGAAGTCATAAATTATCAAACTCCAGTATTTTATTTTCACAAGGAAAAAAAAAGATATAGTACAAACTGATTGTATATATATATTTTTAATTAATTTATTATTTTAGTGAAAGTCTTGTGTCATTATGTGTGGCTAACCACATGGTGTAACCACATTTGTTTATAAGTTTAATTATTATTCGTTTATATGAGTAATCTTAATTATTCATATGTATAACCTAATTTTGCCCATAGAGTAACCCAATTTAAAGAGTAAAATCAATTTTTTAAAAAAATAATCCAATTTGTTCATTCAATTCGATCTAGTAAAACATCCTTTCTTATATTTTTTTATTATTAAAAGAATAACTCCACTTTGTAATGAAAGTAACCCCATTTTTTCCATTGCGATAACCCCTCATTCATCTAACAAGTAACTCCATTACTCATTTAATTGTTTATATGTGAAATGGCCCTGTGATTATTTTTTGAGTGTTTATTGATAGATTTGACACGTAATTATTAACTAGTTGTTTTAGTACGTACACATTATCATAAGATATACTTCTCGCCCTACAGCATTACAATAAACATAACTACATAACACATAAGTACATAATAATACTAATGCTGCAATGCAAATATTTTCTTCTTAGTACACCAAGTTAATGTAACAGAAGTAGTATAAAATTGGTCAAATTATATTTATATTGGTCTAATCTGTAAGAAAACTATTGCATGAGAAAGAGACAAGAGGAAGAAGAAAAAGAGATCATCTATTGGAGAAGGGGAAGAAGAAAAACAGACCATCTATTCATTAAAAAAGAAAAAAAAAAAATAGAAAAAAAAGAATTCGATCCTCATCACAATAAACAAAACATTATCAAAAGCCAAAAGGTATCTCTTTAGACGCATCTTAATTGATTTGTGAACGCTATGTTGATGCGAATAACTTCGTTGCAAACTTACAAAAATTACTTCCCGGTCGATGTGGAGTTATGAACTGCCAAGCAATTAAAAGAAGGGAAGTTTATTACTTGAAGTTTAGAGGTGTCAATTTGAATGTTTAGGTAAGGTTTAGTAAGATCAGGTCGTCTTATATGTATTTTATGCTAAAGTATTGTGTTTTTATAAAGTCGAAATCTGAATTTGATTATATTGTTTCAAGTCGGATCAGTCATATTAGTTTTGGCATTTCTAGTTTTGGTGTCCTCCTCGTCTTTTTGAAGCGGCCCAGGTTTCTTTTGATGTGGCCCTTCGAGGTTCTTTGGAGCGCATTGTAACTGCTTCGGGGCCAGGTTTTGGTGATTGGCAATGGCGACTTGCCACCTTACCTTTTTCTTATGGTGGATTGGGTGTCTATTCAGCGGGTGATGTTCGTCACTATGCTTTCCTTGCGTCGCGTTTGCAGTCTTCTGGTCTTCAGACTTCGCTTCTTCGCAATTCTGGTATTGATGGTCCAGGTCCGGCCTCCGATGGCGCTCTTAGTCTTTTTAATAGGACTGTGGATACTGACCTTTTGCGTAACCCTAGTGAGATCGCTGCCCCTAACCTCATGGAAAAATTGGCAGATATATATTTCGCGAAGGTCACTGCATCTGTAGAATCCACTTTCTCCTTATCTCCGCGTCAGGTCGCCTTATGGAAGTCCCAGCAGGGGGATCACACATCTGCCTGGTTGCGAGCGGTCCCGATATCAGGTTTGGGTCAGACTATGAATGGTAAGACTTACCGTTGTGTTCTTTGCTACCGGTTGGGTGTTCCCTTGTTCTCCGTTTCGACTCCATGTTCTGCTTGCTCTAGAGTTTTTGATGGGGATATTTATGGGGATCATGCGGTGTCTTGTGCTGGGATGGTAGGTATTAAATATCGGCACAACGTTGTTCGTGATACCCTTGTTGATATTTGTTTCCGCTCTGGGATTTCTGCAAGGAAGGAGGTTAACGTTGGGTTGACTGGAGGGAATGACGGGGGCCTTCGACCGGCAGATGTGTTGCTTTATTCCTGGGAAAGAGGTCTTGATGTATGTGTTGACTTGACGGGGTGTTCTCCTTTGACTCAATCTGGGTTATCTGACTTTGTTCCTGGTCGTGTTGTGTCGGCTGCGGCTCAGCGGAAGCGGGACAAGTATGGGGCGTGTTGCAGGGCAATTGGCTATGGGTTTTTTCCTTTCTCCTTTTCTTCATTGGGGGAATTAGAGAAGGATGTTGTTGCGTTGCTGAAGCGGATTCAAGCGTTTGCTAGGACTCAGGATATTGGTGCTCGTGCAGCTGCTCATATCTTCAACAGGATCGGGTTCGCTATAGCTAGAGGGGTGGGGGCCCAGATTGTATCTCGGCTCCCCACTAATTTCTTGTAAATCAATTGACTTTGTAGGTTTTTGTTATAATAATAATAATAATGATGATGATGATGATGATGATGATGATGGTGGTTGTAAATCAATAACCAAAGGAAAAAAAAAAAAACTAATATACAGTTTTATCAACGCGTTTGTATGTTGCTGGCCACACCATGTAGTCGCTTGTAACGAAACAAAGTAACTCTTATAACACTGATCGAGTAATTTCTGATCAAGTAATCTTATAAAACTAACAAGGTAACCCCTATAACACTGACCGAATAACTCCTTTAAGACTAATTAACCCCCGTTAATGACTAGCCACACGATGTGTATAACCACATATAAAAGTGTGTGCAATTTTACTGGAGCATATGAATAGAGTAGATTTCAGAATGCTGCAAGTAAAAAACGGAGGAAGTAAATGTGCGTCAATAATACATATCATTCGACAAACTTAATTAATACGCTTAATTAAATAGTGCACAACATAAACAAATTGGAAAACCATAAAAATTTTCACTAGAAATTCCACCATAATAATAAAATTTATGAACTTGTAATAAGAGAATCTTCCATTGCTTTAGCCATCTTTAGCAAACTCACTTCATACTTCTTCACCGAATCCTCATATTTTAGCCCTTGAACAGGATCAACGGTAAAACTCCACTCAATCACACACCCTTCATTACCTTGATCATCACCACCTTGGCTAATCATGACCGTTGCTACATATGAAGTTAATCCAATGTTTGACTCTACTATCTCATAACTTAAACTCTTGTTCACTTCATCAACGGCTATTAATCTCTCCTTGGACAAACTAACCAATTCTTCACCGTTGATCTTTGAATCAAAATCCTTTTTTGGTAGGAAGAAACTCCTAGAAGAACCGACGCAAACTCTGATACAACCAACCTCACCATTAGTACCATGGACACCATAGGAATTGGAAAGGGTAGGAAAATATTTGTGAATGTTGAAGAAATCCTTGAAAAGTGGCCAAATTTGGTGTGGTTTAGTGCTTGGTAGGGTTGTTGACACCTTCCCTTCCCACTTTTCCTCCATTTTTTTGAGGGACAACAATATAATATGTCCTTAGCTACTTTCAAACTCATATATTTATAGTGAGTTAATGACTTACTGAGGTTGGCGATTTTTTAACATGGTACGTAATTGTAAGATTTAATTTGTTAGGTACGGTCTTTGTCAGAAATTAAAGTTCCTTAGCCTATATCTAATTGCACATTTATTATATATGTAACCAACTTGTACGTGGGATATAAATAGAGAAAGTAGTAAACAAAATTCTCCATCTTATTCACTTTTTTATCTTCACAAGAGTATCTCATTTTCATGAGCTTTTCATTTCCATATCTATTATGAGTAATGTAAATATATAATTCATGTAGTAATTTTACACTAATAAACTATTTTTGTTGTAATTTAATTTTTTTTACTTTTTTTTATAATTGCTAACAAAAAAGTAATAAGTACTCAGTATTAAAATTCTTGGAATTCCACAAAAATAAACGTTATAAACATCGCTTCAATATTAGTTCATTATCTATTACGAGTATTAATTCGACTATACCAACACTAAAAGCACAACAACACATGAACTTCATGGAGTAAGAAATAAATTTTCTACCAAAAAAGAAATAAAAAAAATCAATAAAAATATACTAAAAGACACACCAGTAATGACACGTGTCATCTTCTGGTGTGTCCTTAGTTTAGTTTTCTTTTTTTTTTTTTTTTTTGAATGAATTTCAATTAAAGAAAAAAAATCTTATACATAAATAATTCCCTAATCTTATACAATATAATTACTTAAAAATAAAAAAAAAATATTTGGCATATGTTTAACACAAATATTTATATAGCTATAAAAAAAATTATTAACATTATTTTAATCATTCTACATCATTTTATATCTAACGTATCTTTTGTAATCCTTTATTATAATCAAAATTTGTCAACAATATATTTACAATGTTTATAAAAAAAATTAATTAAAATCGTAGTTTAATAATGGTTATTGAAAATTACGGTGCATGGCACGGGAGCTAACCTAGTATCTATTAATTGGTTCACCCGGCCATTAAGACATAAATATCTACTAATTGGTTCACCCATTAAGACATTATTATTAATTGTTGATCTCTAATGAGTAATGGTTGAACTAACCACAAGGTAGATGTAACATTCTATGAAGTAACCTACAATCACATTTATTTATCACTGATTATAATATAATTAATAATCTTAATTAAGTATTTTATTCACTACATCTATTTAGCTTAGACTTTATACTTCCCAAAACAACAAAACATATATTATTTGAATATGTAGAGCTTTCCCAACTATTTCCTCAACCATTCTTCTTTTTAACCGATGAACAATTTATCGATGTTTTCACTAAATCTTTGAGAACTACAATTCTTCCACTATTCTCTCTCTCGACGAATGAACAACTTGCCGATATTTTCTCTAATAATTAGCAAAAGTGTTGATTAGTAATCAAGCCAATGGTTGATCTTAGCCGTATAAAAACACGTGTTAAAATCTTAGCAAGGTCTCTAGGTGATATCATACACCATCACCACACTCAATCATGCCGGTCAATGGATGTACACGTGACAGTCAACTATCCGAAGGAGTATGAATTTAGTTGTAGTAGTCCGGCATCCCCCGTGCACGTGATCAGAAGGTCCAAAAGTAAAAGATAGTATTACCCTCGTTCATTATGCTACTACAATCACAATTATCAACACCATGATGATGCCCTTAGAATTACGAATGGTCCATCTAAAATTATTACAATGGAGAGGTATGGTGATTGTAATGTTGATGATGATTATTATGATTTGACATGAATTGTGTGGATAGTGCAGCACAAGAATTCATTGATCGATTTTACGAAGAGTTGAGGTTACAAAAGTTTGCTCTCTGTGTGGACTGTATCCATCATTAATAGTCGTGTTATTAAGTGTAATTTTGATTGGTGACAATTAGATTATGATAAAGGATCAAGGAGAATATATTGTCCGTCAATTGATTAAAAGGGGATTCGTTATCAAGCATAAACGAGCTTCTATAGAGTATCAAATATATATCCTCTCCTTTACAATACATCAATATTAGTATTTTATGTTTCATCTTTTAATGCTTTAATTTTGTAACAATGATAATAAGGCAATATGTTTCATCTTAAAACTTAATATAGGTAGCAATTTGTAAATTGTAATAGAACATGCTTGTTTTAGATGAGATCATTTCACAATCATTTGTAATGAGAGGTTAAAAAAAACTAGTAACTCATTACAAAGTAAACATCACTGCATGTTCACTAGGCGTATATTGATGTTAAGGCTTAAGGATCTCAAATATAGCGAGAACTCACGTAATTTGAATATTATAACCTAAAATATTACTTCGTACTTACTTGGTCACAACTTTCAAGCTCAAATCGAGTTTTCAACTAAATAGCAATTCATATATTAATCTCAAACTAAACTCGCCTAGTTGGCCAAGCCAGTTTCTATACGAATTGAAGAAAATAAACCACCTAAATTTTTGTTATGCTAATCTATGAAAGCTCCTTTTTTTTTTTTTTTTTCTTTTTGTTCCCTTGCGATGAAAAAAAAGGTACAAAAATAAACAATACTTGTGGAGATTCGTGATTCATGAAAAAAAAAAAAACTAACCTTTTTTTCCCCAATATTAAAATGCATATACTCCTTGTTTTTACTAGTGAACTACAACTACCCCATTGTTTGATACTTTGATTGTTGTATCCTTTGCATAATACGGAGGAAACGACTTTACAATAAAAAAAACATATAAAAATCCAACAGCTAGAAACAGTGGGTCAGAGGTCCTGAGTTGGCCCAGTACAGCCCAGCCCAACCTGGTTAACTCGCCCTAGCCAGCTCATTAACTAGGCTTCATTGTAGGCCCATAAAACTGAACAGTCATGTTCGGTTTGTAAATGATGTACGAACTGAGCCCAATCAACTTCCTTAAGCTTTTTGGTGGTTCCATCGGCTTCTTTTTTCCGGTTTAACAACAAATAATGAAATATCTAGTATTTAGGCCCGGACGATGCCCCGATTTACTATATTATTTCTATGATAAAAATCGTTATTAATATTTAATTATTATTAAATACCATGTAACATGGTAATAGCTTAGTGGCTAATACTTTATAATTTAAACTTAAGATTGTGGGTTCAAATCTTACAAGAACCATATTTGAGTAAAAAAATAAGGAGAGTGCCATGTGGTTCCTAAACTTGTTTAGAAACGTCTTTTAATATATATTGTAGATAGATAATAATGTCATTTAAATAATTTTATGTAGATTTCTAATTGATTTTACAAAGACTTCATCACTAACTTCTTCATCGAATTCAACAACTTGTCAACTTCAATTTTAGTTGACTACTAATTTAGGACCCGTGCTACTGATAAGTTAAAAAAACATTTAGTTATTAATGTACCTATATATAACAAAGAAAATTTGATAAAAAAACAATTACTTATTAACCAAACAATTACTTGTTTGGTTGGATGATATTTTTCTTGGAAATGAAAATTTCTAGGCAATAGCTAAAATATGTTGTGTTTGGCTAGAAATTTCCAAGAGCCACATAGCATGGGAAATAACTCACCAAGCCCCCCAAGGTGAGTGAATTCCTATAATACATAGAAAGTTATTTCCTAGGAAATACTAATTCCCATGATGTCAATCAAACACTTTTGTTAAATTTTTATGCAATTAGCAAGGGAATTAACTTCCCATGATATATGATTTCACGTGGGAAATTATTTCCCATGTTGAACCAAACAAGCACTAAGTATAAAAAATCAAACATAAAACATACTAGCATAAGCGTACGAATTATAGTAATTGTTAGTTGCTTAACAAAGTATAGGAATTATATTGTATCCTTTAATTTAACTAAGTATTACTTCCTCCGTTTTTTTTTTTTTTTTTTTTTTTAATTCATCAGTTTGACTTTAACATTATTCACATGTCATGTTTGACTTAATTATTTGCTATCATAAAATAAATAAATTTTATTATATAATATATCATTTGATTTGTCACAATGTCTACTTTCATAATATATAATTTGTTACAATTTTTACTAGTAGACAATTAAAATATTAATGGTCAAAGTTAAGTCTTGGCAAATGTGCCGGTCAAACTGATACATTTAAAAAGAAAAACAGACACAAACTATTGGGAGTCCGCACCCAATGTTTCGTGCGGCGGAGGGGATGACGATGACGATGACGACAACAATGGTGGATGACGGCGATGACGATGACGGTGAATGGTGGATGACGATGACTTTGGCGATGACAACTGGCGATGACGATCGGAAAATGGACCTTGCGGCAGCAATGGTGGATTATTATTTTTATAAAATAAATTCTATTGTGATCTTGCGACAGCAATGGTTCCGCTTTCTTCCGCCAATTCATGGAAACTTGCAGTCTTTTCATTTTCTCAATTTTCAGGTTCCTTTTCATTTCTATCTTACTTTTATTCTTATTATTATTTTTATAAAATAAATTCCATTGTCTGGATGATATCATCTACAAGTTGGATGATATCATCTATAAGTTGGATGATATCATCTATAAGTTGGATGATATCCTTTATACCTGGATGTGATATTATGTATATAAGCCAACAAAAGGAACATATCATCCAACTGATGTCTGATATCAGTCAATATTAGGAACATATCAGACATTAATAAAATCATATCAGCCAACAAAATGAACTATCAGCCAACAAAAGATACATATCAGCCAACAAAAGGAAGATATCAACCAATAAGTGAAGCATATCAGCCAACAAAAGGATGAAATCAGCAAACAAAAGCAATATATAAACCAACAAAATAAATATATCAGCCAACATTATGAAACATATAAGCCAACGACAAAATAAATATATCAGCCAACAAAATAAAGATATAAAGCCAACTAAAGAAACATATCAGCCTACAAATGAAACATATATATATAGATGATAAAGTTGTTATTTAATATATAGATGATATATATTACAAAGTTTAAATCACAGCTTTTCTTATATATAGATGATAAAGTTGTTATTTAATGTTAAATCAATAACATAATACTAAAACAGACATCAGGAATGACACGTGTCACTTCCTAGTGCTGTTTTTTCCCTCCAAAACTCCCCGCTCCCTTTTTAGCATAAATATTTTATTTTTGGAATATTTGGATAATATAACTATAATAATATATTATTCCTAATTTTATATATTATCTTTATAATACTACCTTCGTTAAATATTAGTTACAAGTTTGGGGTATTATTTGTGAGATATAAAATATTTCAAAGTTGCAACTAATATTTAACGGAGGTAGTAATTATTGTATTCCATTTTATTTCGTATTCTATTTACTTAAAATAGTTACACAAGATTTTGAGACCTTTTAATTAAGGGAGAATAAACTATAATTTAGAAGGTTAAAATATGATGGAGAGTATAAAATAACAGGGGCCAAAACTACAATATTAACATTTAAATTACCATTATATAGTTGTACAATAGTGGAGTTCAATGAAAAAAAAAAAAAAACATTTCTATTCATGGTGTTGATTTGAAATCTTATGAAATAATAACAATTGAGTGAGTTTTCTGTTAAATATTTCTGTAATAATTTACCAATTTATAACATTTTTTTTCCCTTCAAAAAATCTATTAACTATTACTAAAACAGCTCATGCTTACATCGATCATTTTGGACATATGTCAAGCTATCATTAAAAAATTTCCCGCCAATAAAATATATGATGTCTGTTTTAAGTGTTTTTTAAAAAATTATTCTACTTAGTTTATTTTTTGGAAGTACATTGTATAGTTTATTTTTTTTTTACTAAATTAATTCATTTATAGAAAATCATACGACATCTACAATGTATATTTTTATTGGGAATCACATGCATCATTAATATAATATAATGTACACTATTTTAAAATATTTTCAACACAACTAATCAAAAATAATTTATTTTTTTCTCAATTGTAGTTTAAATAGTTTTTCGCCTTACTATTTCATCTTTCTTATATGCATTGCATTTGTTTGTTCCACATGAACTGCCTCATTTTTATATTATATCACAAAATAATTATGGAAAAAAAGTTATTACTACCGTGCATCGCACGGGCACTAATCTAGTTGCTCAATATTCTATGCACCAATAAAAAATGCTCAATATTCTTTCCATAGTTTGGTAAATTAAAATTGTCAAAAATATCACGTTTTGGTAAATACAGTAAATACAAAAATGTGAATCTTGTATAATAATCTTTATATAGTAATTGACTTTGAAAAAAAAAAAAAAAAAAAAAAAGAGTGAATTTGGTGGGAAAAAACAGCACCAAGAAGTGACATGTGTTATTCTCGGTGTCTGTTTTAGTATTAAGTTATTTAGTGATGATTAACTTTATCTCATTTTCATCTAGGGTTGTTAAACATAAATAACATATCGTGTTCACATAACCTTTTCTTTTTTTTAAGACCTAATGCATTGAAATAAGCATTTATATCCGTAAAATTTGCTTAATAAAGTGTAGCAGGTAAATTTAAGTTAGGATTGGGTGCAAGAAGGCAAAGACCAAGTTGATCTTAAAAACTTATGTTGTCTATAATATACACCTTTAAAGCACAATGATCCATAATAGGTTGTCCAAACAAAACTCAATCAACTTCTTGTTTGATTTTAAATGAATGGTTTTAAGTTCGTGCTTTATTAATGAAGGTGTTGATATACTTTGTATTGGGTTATACGATTTTTAATAGCACACAACGAAGTTAAATACATTATAAGATCTTAATGAGTAGAAAATACTATATACGTGATGTATAGTATATTGTATGGTGTATTGTTCTTTCCTCAAGTAGTTTTGTCTATTCTGGTAAAGCTACTATGTAAGACAAAATATTCTAGCTGTCATTTTCGTTTGTTTTTGGTGTGCTGTCACACTGTCAATGGTGTAATGGTGATATATAAATGAGTGAATGAATCTTCCTAGGGTAGAGCCTTAAAAAGATTTTGCTGCGCCATTTTCTTTCTTACTGAAAAGATGAACAAAGCTTGAAACTTTCTTCATGGTATCAGAGCTCACCAGGTTGTGGGACTCAAAAATCTGAAAAATTTAATCTGAAAAATTTAATCTTTTTTAAACAAAATCAATCCAAAATTATTCAAACACAAAATGGGTGATAAAACAGTAGTGCCTTATGCTGATTCTTACTACTTTGGTAGTTCTGATCATTCGACCAATGGATTGGGAAGCATCACTATTAATGGAAGTAATTATCTGAACTGGAGCAGAAGCGTGAGGATGGCTCTAGGTGCAAAAAACAAGCTTGGATTCATTGATGGTAAGGTAAAAAAAACCCCGTTTATTATGAAGATTTGAGTAAATGGGTCAGAAATGATTATATGTTAAGATGTTGGTTGTATGCTTCTGTTTCACCTAAAATTGCTGAACAAATACTCATATGTGAATCTGTTAAAGAATTTTGGGATAAACTTCTGGAAAGATATGGTGAAACTAATGCACCTCAGCTATACTTGTTAAAAAAGGAAGTAAATGGTTTGTAGCAAAATGAGATGAGTGTAGGAGATTACTGTGGAAAACTTAGAAATTATTGGGATGAAATAAGTAATCTTGAAGGATATCTTGAGTGTAGTTGTGGAGCCATGAAAAACTGCACTTGCAATGTCTTAAAGAAACTGGTAGAGAAAGATGTAAAGAACAAAGTGATTGATTTCTTGATGGGTTTGAATGGAATTTATGATAACATGAAAGGAAATATTCTGGCAATGGATCCTTTGCCAACGGTGAACAAGGCATATCATATGATACAGTAGATTGAAAAGCAAAAGGAGGTTTGTAGTACAATGAAATCAGCAGTTGAATCGAGTGCTATAGCAGTGAGCAAATACACCAATGGAGGGTCACAGTAGAGCAATAATAATGCTAAGGGTAAGGGGTTTCAGAAAAGAGAAACCAAAGAAGAGAAGCACAAAAAGCATTTTTGTGAACATTGTAAGATGAGGGGACACGTGAAAGAAGGTTGTTTTAAGCTACATGGGTTCCCAGACTGGTTTAAAAATCCTTCAAAAGGAAAGGGATCAGTGAGTCATGAACTTCGAAAGAGATGGTGAATGCAGTAGTTCAGCAAGTCTTGAAGGCTATGAATGCAAAGCCTTCAAGACTTGAGGAAATAAGTCACATTTGAGCAACTTTGCAGGTATAATTTCCTCCTACAATGCATGCTCTTATTATGAAATCCTTAGAAAGAAACCCTGGATTATAGATTCAGGAGCCTCATACCACATGGCAAGTAGCAAAGATCTCTTTGTTGAGATGAGAACTTTGACGAAGAAACCTGTCTCTGTAGGGCTTTTAGATGGAACTATGAGATTTGTGAAAGAAATAGGAAGTGTCTCACTGAGTCTAGATATAGGACTCAGAAATGTTTTATATATACCTGAGTTTAAACATAATTTGCTGTCTGTGAGCAGATTAATGGAACAAGCAAAACTGAAGGTGATATTCATTGACAGTGAATGTATGTTTCAGGACTCTTCTAGTGGAAGGACAGTTGGAACAAGAAGGAAGGTAGGTGGGATTTACAAACTGATGACAAAGGGAGAGCAGAATGAAGAATGTAGGAAAGAAGTAATGAAGTAGAGTGTAATAATTCTGTTTTGAGGTGTAATACTGAACAACAGTTGAACTTGATGCATCAAATATTAGGACATGGGTCCTTATCTAAGATGAAACATTTATCCTTTCTTAAATGTAAGGGTTTGAATGATTATTTCTTTTGTGATACATGTTGTTTGGCTAAACATCATAAGCTAAATTTTCATGTTAGTCATTCTATGGCAGAAAATGTCTTTGATTTGTTGCATATAGATCTTTGGGGAGCCTACAGGATTCCTGCATTAACAGGTAGAAGATATTTTTTAACAATTCTTGATGATCATTCAAGAGTTACTTGGACTCATTTGCTTTACAATAAAGAGCAAGTGAAAGACATTTTAGTTGCTTTATTTGCTTATATTGAGAATCATTTCAAAACAACTGTAAAGGTTGTTATAAGTGATAATGGAACTGAAATTTTCCAGGAAGAATGCTCTGCTATTTTTGCAAAAAGTGGCTCTCTATTAGGATATTAATTCCTCTTGCTATTTTGAGAGGGTGGGATCTGCATCAGCTAGACATAAATAATGTCTTTCTTCATGGGCACTTAGAGGAGGAAGTATACTCGAAGATTCCAGCAGGGTATGAGACATCCCAAGAAGGAAATGTTTGTAGACTTAAGAAAAGCTTTTATAGGTTGAGCAAGCCTTGAGGCAGTGAAATTTAGAGTTGAAGAAATTCCTATTGTAGCATAAATTCAAGCAATGTGTGAGAGACAATTATGTATTTTACAAGAAGCAAAATGAGAAAATATGCATAATTTTGGTTTATGTAGATGATCTTTTGATCACTAGAGATGATAACTCAATGATTGAGCACATGAAGAAAAGATTGAATGAAGTGTTTACCACGAAAGACCTGGGACATCTTAGATATTTTTTGGGAATAGAAGTAGCAAGAAGTGCTCATGGAACCATGATAAACTAGAGAAAGTATGCTACAGAAATTGTGAATGATTGTGGAATGAGTAATTGTACAACATTAACCTTCCCTTTCCCTAAAGGAGTCAAACTCTCAACAGCAGATGGAGAGTTAATGGAAGATCCACAAGTTTTTCGAAGATTGATTAGCAGACTGCTCTATTTAAATCTTTCCAGGCCAGATTGGCAGCCAATATCTAAGCTGTCCTAGAAAGCCTCACATGGCAGCTGCTCTACATGTGATAAAATATCTAAAAGGGACTCTTGACCTTGGACTGTTCTATCCAAGCACAAAAGATGAATGTTTGACAGCTTTCTCTTATGCTGATTGGGGAAGTTATGCTCATAGTGGTCGATCCTTGACATGATACTGTGTTTTCTTAGGAACTTGCTTAGTTTCCTGGAAAACAAAGAAGCAAAAGGTGGTGTCAAAATCCTCATGTGAAGCTGAGCTCAGAACCATGTCTCAAACCACAAGTGAAATAGCTTGGGTTACAGGAATCCTTGAAGATCTAGAGCAACATGTTCAACAACCTGTGACACTGTTCAGTAATAACAAGTCTGCATAATACATTGCTCATAACTCTGCCTTTCATGAACGCACAAAACATCTAAAGGTGGATTGCTACTATGTTCGAGAAAACATTGAAAGTGGACTAATTTCCACCACTCATGTTAAATCTTCCCTTCAACTTGCAGACATCATGACAAAATCCTTACCTGGTCATCAGCACTGGTTTCTAAGTTCCAAGTTAGGACTTGGTAAACTATCCCAAGTCCAACTTGAGGGAGGAGTGTAGAAAATACTAAATACGTGATGTATAGTATATTGTATGATGTATTGTTCTTTCCTCAAGTTTTGCCTATTCTGGTAAAGCTGCTATGTAAGACAGAATATTCTGGCTGTCATTTTCGTTTGTTTTTGGTGTGCTGTCACACTGTCAATGGTGATATATAAATGAATGAATGAATCTTCCAAGGGTAGAGCCCTAAAAACATTTTGCTGCGCCGTTTTCTTTCTTAATGAAAAGATGAACAAAGCTTGAAACTTTCTTCATAATGGGAAGTTGTTTGATGTATGAAACGTATCAATAATTTGCTTCTATAGTAAAAGTTACCTAATTAGATGCAATAGCGAGCTAGGAGAACATTGTCCTCGAATTGATCCATGCACTTATAATGCAAAAAATATTAAAAAAATCAGAAAGTAAGAACACAGGTTTTACGTGGTTCACTAATTAAGACGAATTAGCTATGTCCACAGACAAGTGAGAGAAGAGTTCTTATTGGTGTTGAGGAAAGTAAGTATTACATAATGGTGGGTAGCTTAAACTCTAATGGAGTTTATTAGTGCGGCCAAAGCCTAAAATGAAATAGGTTGAAGATAGACCCAAAAAAGAAAACTGTAGCTAACACAATAGTTGTTCGAAGAGGGATAACCGATTCAAGACATATTCTAACAACCCTCATCATCTTGTTTATTGTGATTGCTTGATTATTAATTAGTTTTTCATTCCTTCCTTTCAAAAAAAAAAAAAAAAAAAAAATGAAAAGCTTTTCATTCCTTAAAGTCTATATTAGCATTTAGTATCTAATTTGCAACTAAAGTGTCAATGATGGAGTATAAGTGTATAACATATGCTGAATGATCGATTTCATTGTCTGGAATTCTAGTTGGTGGGTTTGTGAAAACCACTATTTTTAATAACTGAACTAGTTTTTAGCCCGAGTGATGCCCCAGATAATTGTATGTATATTAAAACTAATTTTTAATATGTTAAATTAAGTGAAATATAATTATTGATTAGTTAATTTTTTAAATGACTAATGTTTTTTTTTATAAAGGTACTTGTACTTTTGTTTCAAAAATTATTGAACATCAAAATTCATTATCTAATAGTGCGTATCCTAAGTTCTTCCATTGTTATAAGAATCCCCCTAAAATGGAAATATTTTTTTAAAAAAAAAAAAAAAAAACATTATTAGCATGAAAAGTACTATATATTTTTTAGTTATCTTCCAAATATATATATATATATATATATATATATATATATATATATATATATATATATATATATATATATATATATATATATATATATATATATATATATATATATATATATATATAAAGAGAGAGATGAGATTAATTTTGTTATTATATTAAACTCCGTACATTGTTGTTAAATGTATCTGAATAAAATTTGTATATATATTATTAAAGTTTGAAATTTATAAATGAAATTAACTATTGAAGTGGTTGAAAAAATTAATCATAATGATATAATGAATATGGAAATAATGGTGATAATTAATGGTACTACATGGCACCACATCATATGCCAAGTAATGTCGTCATGTGGCACAATTACTATACATGCCTTTGGTGACACATGGCAGAATTGTATGTATTGCCATTGAGTTTTAATAATATATAATAATAATTATAATATATTGATATTGATTAGCATTCATAAAAGACAAATGAAGAAAGAATATATATTTTTAAAAAATGGCAATCAAGGCTTAAGATGAAAGTTATTGTAAGAAGGAAAATGGAAAATAATGCCAACGATAATGAAAAACATATTTTGCCAAACCGATAAATTTAAAACTAGATGGAAGCCCGTCATCTAAGATTTTTAATTATTTGATTTATTGTATTTAATAATTTCAGACACAATTACAAAAGTTTAATATTTATTTTTTTAGTATAATTTATAATGAATTTATTAAATATAAATAAATTGTAAGTATGATAATTTTTCCATTATATAAAATCTTTATTGTGAAATGAAATTTTCTTTAATAATTTAAAACCTAAATCATTATTCATTGTTTTACCATATATTTTATTTCGATAGAATCACCAACCTCGTCCACAACCAACCTACTACATCAATGGATAAATTGAACCGTGAAATGTTAGCCAAATTGAAATTGATATAAATTAAATCTTTACATTTATATAAAATAAATCAATATATTTACCAATAAATGAAAATTTGTTGCGATATAAAATCAAATCTATGCATTGGAATTTTTTCATCATTTCCGAAAATAACCAAAGTCATCCATATATTAAGTATACAACATCTAATCGTATGCCATTACATAAACAAATAATCGTTAAGTATCCTAAATAATACAATGTAACTAATAATTACAAATATAAATTTAAACATAAGATTTTAAAAATTACCCGGACATTGATGACCTAAAACTAACACAAAATTACTAACACAAAATTCGGTTGATGGGATTTTGTATTGATACGAAATTTTATTTGTGTTGTATGATGTGTTAGATCTGCATGTAAAAAAACATTTAGTAAATAAAACATAAACATATAATCGTTGAGTATCCCAAATTAATACAATGCAAGTAATAATTAGAAATACTAATTTAAACATAGGATTTTAAAAATTAAGCTAAAAACTACCCGGCCATTGCTGACCAAAAATTAACACAAAATTACTAACACAAAATTCGCTTGATGGGGTTTTTTTTATTGATACGAAATTTTGTTTGTGTCGTATGATGTGTCAATTTATAATGGTAGGTAGCACAAATTTTAAATTAATTATAATTAACGAACATCTAAGATTTTTAATTATTTGATTTATTGTTTATCATTTAAATATCTTTTAGTATAATTTTTTTGGATTTCTTATACTCGTAGTTTTGAATTAATAAATTTATCTTTTCCTATATTTTTACTTTATCTGTTTCATTAAAATAATTTAATTCGTGGATTATAATCTACGTGGCATTATTAGATATATCAAATCTAATTCGTTACTTTTATCTAGGTGGCGACATAATTTTTTAATTCAAAAATTAAATACTAATCTTTCTTCTTATTGGTCGAAATAAGTATATTTCTTACGTGGCACTCCGAATGCTCTCCAAAAATGCCTACTTTATTTATATAAAATATTAGATTATTTTATCAGAAAGATACATGACTCTAAAGACCCCTCTATCTCTGAAATAAACCAATAAAAATCTAAAATTACCTGTATCTTAAGGGAAAACTAGAGAACAAAACTTCTGAAAGAAGTTAGAACAATATCTTTCGAAAAAATACATTTCCGTAAGAAAATAAAAATGAAGAGTAGCGCACAATAACGAACAATCACGCGAAACTTCAAATGTCACCAAGACTACCAACCCACAAACGGTGTTGGAGAGGCCAGAGAGTAAGATAGATTGTGCGTAACATCAAGGGATTTGTTAAACATCGCCCACAAATTACTACATAAAGCCCACAAAATTAATATGATTTGACAGTTTTGCCCCTTTGTCAATTTTCTCTGAAAACGAAAATTTCACTCGCCGAAAAATGTGGAGTCGTACGAGGACGCCGGGGGAAGCCGGAGATCCGGGGGACGACGAATGTCATAGGAAAAGACGGCTGGCGTCCGGAGGAGCCGCCACCACCGTGGCACCGGCGCCTGGCCGGGACGCCGCCACCATGGCGCCTAGCCAGGACGCCTGTACCATGGTTGAGGCTTCCAGGCCAGGCGCCATGACCATGGTACTGGCGTCCCGGCTAGGCGCCACCACCATGGTGGCGGCGTCCCGGCCAGGCGCCGGTTCCAGGGTGGTGGTCCGGCCAATTTTTTTTTTACATTTGACTTGCTTAAAATTCAAAATAAAAAATTTTCTCAGTTACCAACAAAAAAAAAAACAAAATATTAAAAAAAAAAAAGAAACTTTTTTTTCTCAATTTCCAACAAAAAAAAAACACAATATTACACAAAAAAAAGAAAACAAAAAATTATCAATTTCCAACAAAAAAAAATGATATTACACAAAAATA
>NW_018744315.1:96551-121726 GCF_001683475.1 Chenopodium quinoa | reverse complement strand
CACAAAATTCGCTTGAGGGGGTTTTTTTATTGATATGAAATTTTGTTTGTGTCGTATGATGTGTCAATTTATAATGGTAGGTATCACAAATTTTAATTTTAATTATAATTAACGAACAATTTTTATTTCTTATCATAAATACTATTAAAATTTATGTTATAATGGTAGGTATCAAACTGTATTATAATCGTTTATCTTTTGAATATTTTTTATTTATTTTATTGGGTTATCATGAAGTCATATTCTCATTCCATGTATATTCACATGTACTCATAAATTATCATATTACAGTTACGTATTTTTTTATTTGAATCCACCATGTTTCTCCACCATATCATAAATTTAAAAAATTAATATTTGAACCCACCATATTTCTCCACCAAGTTTAATTACGTGAAGATAATTTTCACCATATCATAAATTTTAAAAGAATAACTCCACTTTATAATGAAAGTAACCCCATTTTTCCATTGAGATAACCCCTCATTCATCTAATAAGTAACCCCATTACTCATTTAATTGTTTATATGTGAAATGGCCCTGTGATTATTTTTTGAGTGTTTATTGATAGATTTGACACGTAATTATCAACTAGTTGTTTTAGTACGTACACAATATCATAAGATATACTTCTCGCCCTACAGCATTATAATAAACATAACTACATAACACGTAAGTACATAATAATACTATGCTGCAATGCAAATATTTTCTTCTTAGTTCACCAAGTTAATGTAACAGAAGTAGTATAAAAATTGGTCAAATTATATTTATATTGGTCTAATCTGTAAACTATAAAATTGGTCAAATTATAAACTATTGCATGAGAAAGAGACAAGAGGAAGAAGAAAAAGAGATCGTCTATTGGAGAAGGGGAAGAAGAAAAAACAGACCATCTATTCATTAAAAAAGAAAAAACAAATTAAAATAAATAGAAAAAAAAGAATTCGATCCTCATCACAATAAACAAAACATTATCAAAAGCCAAAAGGTATCTCTTTAGACGCATCTTAATTGATTTGTGAACGCTATGTTGATGCGAATAACTTCGTTGCAAACTTACAATAATTACTTCCCTGTCCATATGGAGTTATGAACTGCCAAGCAATTAAAAGAAGGGAAGTTTATTACTTGAAGTTTAGAGGTGTCAATTTGAATGTTTAGGCAGAGTTTAGTAAGATCGTGTCGTCGTATATGTATTTTATGTTAAAGTATTGTGTTTTTATAAAGTCGAAATCTGAATTTGATTATATTGTGTCAAGTCAGATCAGTCATATCAGTTTTGGTATTTCTAGGTACAATGGTAGGTCTTCTATCATCGGGTGTGACAAGTGTATGACTTTATGTCTAAATGATGCAGAAGTACTAAAGTCGGAAATTCTATCTCTTCATGATTATTGTTAAATCGCTTTAATTCTACATTAATAAAACTATAAATGAAAATCAAATTATTTTTTTGTAAACATATAAGATGAATTTAACATAAACTATCTTGTAGATTTTTGTAAACTTAATTATTAGCATAAAAATTCCATAAAATTAGTCAAATCAAGATAAAATATTGACCAAAGTAGTAGTAATAATAATAATAATAATAATAATAATAATAATAATAATAATAATAATAATAATAATGATGGTTGTAAATCAATAATCAAAGGAAAAAAAAAAACTAATATACAGTTTTACCAGCGCGTTTGTGTGCTGCTGGCCACACCATGTAGTCGCTTGTAACGAAACAAAGTAACTCTTATAACACTGATCGAGTAACTCTTAATCAAGTAATCTTATAACACTAACAGGGTAACCCCTATAACACTAACCGAATAACTCCTTTAAGACTAATTAACCCCCGTTAATGACTAGCCACACGATGTGAATAACCACGTATAAAAGTGTGTGCAGTTTTACCGGAAAAAAAAAAAAATCCAATTATACAACAAATCAATAATCAGGCCCGTCTCTTTGGCGGTTTTTTTCTGACTCACATAACAGGGCCCCAAAATTTACTGAGTAATGGTTTCCGGCTATAATGCTCACCATTACCAACACAACAATTCAACAAACTCTACAATTTACCATGGTTTTAAATGATTCTAATCTCTTTTTCCCCAAAATACAATTAATCCTCCTTTTTTTTCAACATGCAACTATGAGGATCAAAACCATCCAATGACCAACATCATGTCTATTATGTTTAGGGTAAAAATTACCCTAGTCACGTGGCCCAATCAGAAGCTGACACGTGTCAGCCCCCAGAAAGGTCCAGTGGGATCTAATCCCAGGCTGACACGTGGTACGTTATCATTGGACAGTGGAACTGATCCCCTTGCCCTATAAATAGAGGAAAAATCCTCATTTATTGGGTATTCACAAATTTCCAAACACACCAACCAGAGCATTAATTGCAAATCCTCTCTCTAAATCAGAGAGAAAAACACTTTTACTTCTGTACAAACTCCTTACGCACGTTCTAACTTGATCGTTGGAGGCGGAACTCCACCCAACCGGAGTTTCGTTGTTTTGCAAGTACAGCCGGTCAGCAAGCTCAGTCTCGGAATTGTAACTCTCCCGCAAGACACATAAAAGACTCCGAAACATTTGGCGCCGTCTGTGGGGAAGTCTAACTCTGAGAAGGAAAGACGGCTCTCTTCGGAGGTCAGGCGGCACCCGTCCAACCTACCGACTGGCAGCTCCGGCTGCTCAACCTTGGTGAACAGCCGTCGGCGTTCTCCAAGGAAATAACCGAGGCGGCCCAGCCGGCCAAGGTTAAGAACCTGTTGGTTGGTACCTTCGACGGTACCACCAACCCGGAAGACCACCTCATGACTTACACCAACCTCATGTACCTACAGGGGTTGGATGGCGCCATCTGGTGCAAATGCTTCCCGGCTACCCTTAAGGGCATAGCCTAGAGGTGGTTTGGAAACCTCCCATCCGGGTGCATAAAAAACTTCAAGACGTTGGCGTATCTCTTTACCTCCAACTTCTCCATGAACATCCCTACCAAAAAGACAAGCCTCGATCTAGGGGCCATACAGCCGGGAGACAAGGAGGGATTCCGGTCCTACGTCAGGCGGTTTAATTTAATGAGAACTTAGATAACCGGCCTGACGGATGAGGTTGCATATACATAATTTTTCAAGGGTCTAAAGGACGGGTCGATCTTCAAGTTCGACCTCGTCCATAAGAGGGTTGCCACCCTTCAAGAAGCCCTGATGGAGGCCAAAGCCTATATGCAGGCGACGGAGCTGTGTGTCATCAGGCATCCGTCGGACTTTAAGAAGTCCGATAGGAGGGACAGCCGGCCTGCCCAGCCGGCTGCCAAAGTAGAAGGCAAGAAGAGAAAGGAAATCTGGGCATCTGACCATCCTGGTCAGCCGTCCTAGAAGAAAGTAAGAGAGTTGAAACCGTACGTTCCAAAGTACGAGTTCAACAAGGACCCATCCTCCATCCTCATGGAGATTAAGAACCGGATGACTATTAAAAAATCGGCTCTTATGAAAAGTCCCGTCCACAGCCGGGACAAGAGCAAATATTGCAAATACCATGAGGACATCGGTCATGACACCAGTGACTGCTTTGGCCTCAGACGGCTGCTGGACCGTCTGGCTGATGAGGGGGCACTAAGGTCTTACTTGGTAAAGCCCAAGGGCGTTGCCAAGCAGAATAAAAGACAACCGTCTAAGAAGCCGGCTGTCAGCTCTGATACTGATGAACAGCACATCTTCACCATAGCAGGCGGCTTAGCCGGAGGGGGTTCAGCCATCCGAGGGGCAAAGGATAACATCCGGCGTCTGGTCAACTCAGTGGATGAGGGCCAGGCGTCGAGAGACACCTTCTCCGAGGTCCTCATTTTTTAGAGGGACCGAGGCAAGGTCAGGTGGCCTCATGACGACCCCATCGTCATAGAGTGCAAAGTCGCTAATCAGCGAGTGGGTCGAATCCTTATAGATACAGGGAGCTCGTCTGACCTTATAAGCTACCAGTGCTTGGCTAAGCTGAAGTACAAGCCAAGTAGCATGCAGAAGGCTCCTCACCCTTTGGTTGGCTTTGGGGGAGGAGTTGTCCATCGGTTTAGGAGGATTAACCTACCCATCCGGCTGGGCGAGAAGGGGGAAGGGCGGCATATGGTTGTCAAGTTCCTGGTTGTTGAGGAACTGACCGCCTATAACCTTATCTTGGGCCGTCCTACCCTCAACGAGTCCAAAGCAGTAATCATCCCCTCTCTCATGTTGATAAAATTCGAGAGGGATGATGGGACGGTGGGTTCCCTGAGTGGGGATCAAAAAACGGCTAGGGAGTGCTATCTCTCAACCGTCAAGCCGACTGTAGCCCCAGTCGGCAACAGCGAGGAACCCACCCTCATTGAAGAAAGCCTGGAAGCCGTGCCTGCTCCTACGGAAGCCGGCAAGAAAAGAAAGGCGGATCACCCGGTGGCCGCCAAAAGAGGCAAAAAATAGCAATCACTTATTGGGGAGCAATCAGAGGATTCCCGTCCCCAACCGGCTGGTGAAAATACTGATTTAATTTTGGACGACAGTCGTCCAAAGAGAATCGTCAAAGTGGGGATGGTTGCCTTCAAGGAGTTGGGCGTAGAACTGCACCAACTTCTGAAAGAGTTCAAAGACATCTTTGCCTTTGAAGTGGACGAGATGCCCAGTATACATCCGGATCTTGCTGTTCACAAACTCGCCGTGGATCCTAAGAAAAAGCCGGTTAGGCAAGAGAAGAGGAACCACGGTGAGGAAAGATCTCAGGCGACAGCCGCCGAGGTCAAGAATCTCCTAGATGCCGGATTCATTCGGCAATGCTACTACCCGGATTGGGTAGCAAACGTTGTCTTGGTCAAGAAGCCGAATGGTACCTGGCGGATGTGTGTTGATTACACAAATCTGAACAAGGCATGTCCAAAGGATAGCTATTGTAATACCCCGTATTTTTGAAAGGTATTTTAGTCTCGTATTTTGACGTATTTTTCTAAATTAATTATTTTCTAAAGAGTATTTTAGTTTTGGAGCCAAAATGGTATTTAAATTTTGGCGCCTAAATCATTATTTTACAAAAACTAATTAAATTGGATAATCCAATAAATGAAAACTATTTTATACTTATGTTATAAATAGTATTTTTGATTTCTCAAAATTTAAATAGCTAAACCGAAATTATATTAATTCGGTAGATTAATTAAAATGTATTTTCGGTTTTCATAGAATAAAAATCTAAATTGTTTTAATATTTTTCTAAATTAATTATTTTCATGAAATATATTAATTTTCGGATTTTATACAATAAAAATCTGATATAATGTCAATATTTTCGGCCACCCTAATTATTTAATAAAATCTGATTTTTATTCTTCAATTATTAATTTTCACAAATAAATTTTATGGGATTATTAATTTTAGGTAAATAAATTATCATTAAATTAACATAGAAGGACCGAAAATATTGAGCAATATTAAGCTCAATATTTTCGGCCACTCATGAATTTTCTAAATGGTTTTAATTTAATTTATTAAAAATAAAAATCCTTTAAAATTCCTTATTTCTATTCTTAAATCTAAAATCTCTTGATCTTATTCTATACTTGCACTCCAAGCTCAAAACCTACTAAATAATATTTCATGACCAAATAAAATCTAATATCCTTCCATACATTTAAAACCCTAATTTCTATTCTTTAAAATTTCCATAAATTATACAACCCTAAATTTCTATAAACTCATCACCTAAACACCTATAAATACCCCCTCATAACTCTCATATTCTTCACACCAAAAACTCAATTCCCTTCTTTTCTTTTACTCTTCTTTTCCCTCAAACTTTTCCTATTTTTCTTTTCCTCTTTTCTAAAAGAAAATCTGCCCGTATACCTTTGGAGCCAAATTTCGGGCACTTCTGGTCATTTTTTGGATTTTTCTATTTCACATAAAATTATTTCTCTCGAAAAATCCTTGAGGTTAGGCTCAAGAATCACCCAATTCGGAGTTATATAAAAGGAGTTATGACCTCTGCAAGTTCTGCCTATTCTTTTCAACGCAAATTCAATTTCCTTTAATCCTATTCCTTTATTTTCTTCATGGTTAGTTTTCTAAAATATAATTACCTATTTATCAGTTATAATTTAATATTAAAGTATTATTTTTAAAAGAGTTTTATAATCCATGCACATTAGATTTAGGTTTATGTCTAAAGATGTTGTGATAACCGTATGGTTATGTTGATTGCAAGGTGTATTCGTGATTGAACTTTGAAAGCGCGAAGTGTTGATTGGTATTCGGAATTAAGGTACGTTATGTGGTTTGATACCTTCGAAAGTTGACTATGAAATTATGTTTTAATATAGTTCTTATGAAATTATGTGCCGAATGAAATTTTGTTTTACTATATGAAATTGTGTTTTATGATAGCTTGAAATTAATGATTTTGGTTAATCAAAGAGGCTTTGAATTGTGATTAAAATTATTAAAAGGATTGGATTAAAAATGATTTACAAGTTTGTTGATGTCCAAGTATAACGGATTTTTTTTTTAAAGGTGCTTTTAAGCAATCAATCGATACGGTTATGAATCCCACTTAGGGAATGGATTAGAGAAGGCTATGGACTTTGCATGACCTAGCCTTTCCTCAAGATTGGCCTTTGTTCATAAAGTAAACCACTTGGGGGGTGTGCACACTTAGTGAGGAATTGGTTTTGGAACGTAATCGATTGAGTTTTTAAATTTTGTCTTGAAAGAATTGAATTGGAAAAACTCTTACTTGAGTACGGCATTGGAATTATTATGAATTAAATCTAAATGATTTAAATTATGTTTTACTTATCTTACACATAATCTACTTAGCATAATTTTCTAATACGTGCTTTTGTTTTGGCTTTGCCCTGTTTACCATTTATGGTAAGCAGGTGAATGTTTCAGGTGGAAGTTAATTGATGCATACGAGAGTCCATGGGAATTTCACCTAGCTTAGGAAAAGTTGGAGTCGTTTTTGTGTCACAAATTATGAACAAGTTTTATTTAAAGTTTTATTAATAAGAATAAAGATTTTCCGCTGCAAAAGTATTTTAAAATATAAGCCTTGCGTTATCACGCGGCGGTAATACGCCCCAGTCTATCTCTACGATATTTATACGTATTTTCTACATATTCCGTAGAGGGAGATTTGGGGGTGTTACAGCTATCCACTTCCAAAGATCGACAGCCTCGTCAATTCCACAGCCGGCCATGCCCTGATGAGCTTCATGGATGCCTACTATGGCTTCCATCAGATACCCTTGTAGAAAAAAGATCAAGAAAAGACGGCTTTCGTCACTGATCAAGGGTTGTTCTGCTATACGGTGATGCCGTTTGGGTTGAGAATGCGCCTGCTACCTTCCAACGGATGATTAATACGGTCTTCATTAATTAGATTGGGAGGAACGTAGAGGCGTACATCGATGACATGATAGTCAAATCCAAGCAGCAGGCGGTTCACCTTGCTGACCTCCGAGAGACTTTCTCAACCCTCAGACGGCATAAAGTCATGTTAAATCCAAATAATGCGTCTTTGGTGGTGATTCTGGAAAGTTCCTCGGCTTCTTGATTGATCAACGAGGAATAGAGGCTAATCCGGACAAAGTACAGGCGGTAATTGACATGAAGTCTCTTCGTACTGTCAAAGAGGTCCAAAAGCTTACCGGTTGCCTGGCCTCCTTGGGTAGGTTCCTCAGCCGGTCAGGTGAAAAATGCCTTTACTTCTTCCAAGCAATTAAGAAGAAGACCAGATTTGAATGGGGAGAGAACGCTGAGGCGGCGTTCCAAAAATTAAAAGAACACCTTCAGTCGCTGCCACGGCTGGTGAGCCCGTTAGCTGGTGAGGTGCTCTACATGTATTTAGTCGCCTCGGATCATGCCCTCAGTGCCGTCCTCCTAGCTGAGCAAGACGGCACGCAGCTCCCGGTCTACTTCATAAGCTATGTTCTCCGGAATGCAGAGCTCCGGTACCCCATGGTTGAGAAATTTGGTCTCGCCCTATTCATGGCTATCAAGAACTTAAAACCATAGTTCTTGGCACATCCGGTGGTGGTCTATACCGACCAACCCCTCAAGCGGCCAATAACAACCTTGGACTCATCCAGCAGGCTTCTGAAATAGGCTATTGCCATTCAAAGCTTAGAAATCACCTTCGAACCTAGAAAGGCAGTGAAGGGTCAGGCGCTTGCCAACTTCATTGTGGAAATGACAAGGCCGGCTCAGCCGGGCAATCTAGATCAGGTCTGGAAGGTGTATGTAGACGGGAGCTCTACAATGAATGGATGTGGTGCAGGCATAATCTTCAAATCTCCGGAAGGGGATACTTATGAATATGTACTACGGTTCAAATTTCAAGCCTTGAATAACGAGGCAGAGTATGAGGCCCTGCTAGCCGGTATCCGCATGTGTAAGGCGGCAGGGGCAAGAAAAGTGGACGCCTGCTCAGACTCCCAATTGATCGTCAGCTAATACAACGGTGACTATGAGGCCACTCATCCGGTAATGATCAAATACCTGTAGGCGGTCAAAGAGGAGGTCGAGACACTTGACGAGTTCAAACTAAGTCAAGTGCTCCGGTCAGAAAACAATCAGGCGGATGCATTGTCCAAACTGGCATCTTCCGCCACCTGTGATGCGCCTAGGTCAGTCTTCTGGGAAGTCATGGAAAAGAGAAGCATTGAGCATGATCCCATTGGAGTCCTTGACCGAAGCTCTACCTGGATGGATGCCATTGCATCCGGGAATATTTGGCAAACGACACTCTGCCGGATGCCCCTACTGAGGCGGCTGCGTTGAAAAAATGGGCTGCAAGTTTTGAAATGTACTAAGGGGAACTCTACCGGAAGGGTTACCTCCAGCCGCTGCTAAAATGTGTAACTCCTGAAAAGGGGAAAGAGCTCTTGGAAGATCTGCACTCAGGCTTTTGTGCATCTCACATAGGCAGCAAATCTCTAGCCAAGAAAGCCAGGCGGCAAGGGTACTTTTGGCAAACTCTTGAGGCAGATGCCATGGAAATGGTGAAGAGGTGTGACAAGTGCCAGAAATTTGGCCGGCTCATACACCGTCCGGTAACTGACCTGACGGCTATCTACAGCCCGGTTCCATTTGCAAAATGGGGCATGGACATCCTAGGTCCATATACGCCTGCCACAGGCGGCCGGAGATACATTCTAGTGGTTGTAGATTACTTCACCAAGTGGGTAGAGGCAGAGGCGGTCAAGGGCATTAAGACAAAGGACCTCATCTCCTTCATTTGGAGAAACGTTATCACTCGGTTTGGGGTGCCTATGTCCATGGTCTTTGATAACGGTCCTCAATTTGAAACGCCTACACTCAAGAGCTGGTTGGGGGATCAAGGGATCTCACATTGTTTTGCATCTGTCGGCCGTCCCCAAGCAAACGGCCAAGTTGAAGCCTTCAACAAACTCATCTCAGACGACATAAAAAAGAAAATAGAAAGGGCTGGTGGTTTATGGGCAGACGAATTGCCGCATGTCTTATGGGCCATCAGAACAACTGAACAGGGGGCAACCGGTGAAACCCCGTTCCTCATGACATACGGCACTGAAGTCGCCCTGCCAATTGAGCTATATGAGCCAACACTTCGAGTCATGCTTTATGACGAAGAGGCTAATTGGGAGGCCATGCGGCTAGCATTGGACTCACTCCCGGAGCGCAGGGGTTATGCTGCCTTGTGTCATGAGATATACCGTCTGAGAATGACGAGAGCCTACAATAAACGAGTGCATAAGCGGCCTCTCAAAGTAGGGGATTTTGTGCTAAGGAAAATGGAGGCAACTGGTAGGGCAAATGAACAAGGGAAGCTAACCCCAAATTGGGAAGGACCCTATCGGATTACTGATGAAGTTAGAGGCGGCACCTACCGGCTGGAAACTCTAGACGGTAGGCAGCTAGCCAGAACCTGGAATGTAGATAACTTGAAAAAGTACTACTTCTAAGGACTTGTAATAGAGTATATTAATAAAAATGCTTTATTTCAATTTTGTATCAAGTCCTAGCTATGCAATGCACAGCCGGACAGCCGCCTTCTATCAAAGAGCTGACGTCATTTTATTTGCTTAATATATATATATTGTACCCAAGTCCCATGTATGAAACATACATCCGGACCACCATTTTCAATTGTGCAATGCACAACCGGATATCCATCCGTTCATTAAATTTATAAATCAAGTCTTATGCGTAATACGCATCTGGACGTCTGTCTAAGTAACACTTAGGCTTTTAAAATTAACCGTCTGCCTCAAAAAAGGCAGACATTTGGCGACTTTCATTTGGCTGAAATCGTCGAAGAGAACATCTCCCTTTCGGGTGGTACATTGTTCTAGCGATCATAACTCAACCGCGACCGTTGAATGATCCTTTGAATTCAAGATATAGACGACCATTACCCAGAGGCAATACATACGGCGTCTACATCTTGGAGCCCCAGTAGCCGGCTTTTACAAAAAAGCCCTACAGGCGGCGCATAAGACATCTGACTCCCTAGCCACGTGGCCCAATCAGAAGCTGACATGTGTCAGTCCTAGAAAGGTCCAGTGGGATCCAAATCCCATGCTGACACGTGGCACGTTATCATTGGACAGGGGAACTGATCCCCTTGCCCTATAAATAGAGGAAAAATCCTCATTTATTGGGTATTCACAAATTTCCAAACACACCAACCAGAGCATTAATTGCAGATCCTCTCTCTGAATCAGAGAGAAAAACACTTTTACTTCTGTACAAACTCCTTATGCACGTTCTAACTTGATCGTTGGAGGCGGAACTCCACCCAACCGGAGTTTCGTTGTTTTGCAGGTACAACCGGTCAGCAAGCTCAGTCTCGAAATTGTAACTCTCCCGCATGACACATAAAAGACCCCGAAACATATTAAACTACGAGTATTTATTTCAATGTCTTAAACAATCGACCCAAAATAATGATGTTTATCAACCTTTTTTTTTATATTAGAATTAAGCTCTCTATTCCTACACTATATATTTGGAAATTTTGGGTAATGGAAGCAAATGAATTCTTGCCGTTGTCAACTTTCCTTCGTCAATTCAACTATTGTAATTATCATTGTATTTAAGATGACTATATGAGTATGAAATTTGTTATAATAGGGGCCTAAATTATGTTCTTAAAGCAGGGCCTCTAAATTTCCCGAGATGGCCCTGTCAATAATGTAAGAAATTTTTTTAATGAAAAAGGTAATAGATCAACAATGTAAGGAAATAAATAAAGGCAATAAAGCAACATTTGAAAAATTAAATAAAAATACTACAAATCAACACCTAAAACAATAATTCAACATTTAGCCCTATTATATAGGAGTACTAGTTTTGTGCCCGGGCGATGTCCAGATTGTCCTAAACTTTTAAGCTTGAATGTTAAATACAATTATATAACCCCTTTTCATAATGTAAATATCTAAACATACGTATCATATCCCTTATTTATATAATATTGTACTTTTTGTAGTTTTATTTATGAATAGATATCTACTATTAACTTGATATTTTTTATTGCACTTAAATTATTTCTAATGAACTGAAAGTATTTTTACCAAAATAAAATTATATTTTCTGATTAATACTTATTTTTACTGATTTTCTATTTTTTATTAAAATAAATTATAAATGGATCTCATTTTAAAGAACTTTTTAAAACGAATTTTATGATGGAAATAGTACTGAGTTATAAGATATTTATTAAAAGTTATAATTAATTTTGTATATATGAAATATTAGAAGTATATCGATAATAAAACACTATACAACAACTTTATTTTAAGAAAACCTATCCAAAATTAGCTTACTTAGCATCCTATGTGTCACAATAATACTAAGTTATTGCCTACGTGGCTCGACACTTGGCGAAAAACTGGAATGCCAAGTGTCGCTGTCTCGTGGTTTGGCTGCGAGACCGGCTTTATTTATTAGTAATATGATATATTGTAAACTCAAAATTATTGGAGAATTTGAAAAAAAAGGGGGGGGGGGGTAGGAGATACGGCAAAAAATACTTCTTTTGGCTTCTTCTTTTTCTACTTTTATTTACTTTTCACACTTGCCAATCCATTATTTTAGTTGCTAATATCTTTAATTACCAATGTAAAAATTGTAAACATTTGATATTAAAATTATATAAATCAGGTTGAATCTAACAAAATCCCACATGACTAAATTTTTGTTTAGCTGTTATTAATCATCAAAGCTTGTTAGAGTGGAGCATATGAATAGATTAGATTTCAGAATGCTGCAAGTAAAAAATGGAGGAAGTAGATGTGCGTCAATAATACATATCATTCAACAAACTTAATTAATACGCTTAATTAAATAGTGCACAACATAAACAAATTGGAAAACCATAAAAAATTTCACTAGAAGTTCCACCATAATAATAAAATTTATGAACCTGTAATAAGAGAATCTTCCATTGCTTTAGCCATCTTTAGCAAACTCACTTCATACTTCTTCACCATATCCTCATATTTTAGCCCTTGAACAGGATCAACGGTAAAACTCCACTCAATCACACACCCTTCATTACCTAGATCATCACCACCTTGGCTAATCATGACCGTTGCTACATATGAAGTTAATCCAATGTTTGACTCTACTATCTCATAACTTAAACTCTTGTTCACTTCATCAACGGCTATTAATCTCTCCTTGGACAAACTAACCAATTCTTCACTGTTGATCTTTGAATCAAAATCCTTTTTTGGTAGGAAGAAACTCCTAGAAGAACCGACGCAAACTCTGATACAACCAACCTCACCATTAGTACCATGGACACCATAGGAATTGGAAAGGGTAGGAAAATATTTGTGAATGTTGAAGAAATCCTTGAAAAGTGGCCAAATTTGGTGTGGTTTAGTGCTTGGTAGGGTTGTTGACACCTTCCCTTCCCACTTTTCCTCCATTTTTTTGAGGGAGAACAATATAATATGTCCTTAGCTACTTTCAAACTCATTTATATATAGTGAGGTAATGACTTACTGAGGTTGGCGATTTTTTCAACATGGTACGTAAACTGTAAGATTCAATTTGTTAGGTATGATCTTTATCAGAAATTAAAGTTCCCTGACCTATATCTAGTTGCACCTTTATTATATATGTAACCAACTTATACGTGGGATATAAATAGAGAAAGTAGTAAACAAAATTCTCTATCTTATTCACTTTTTTTTTATCTTCACAAGAGTATCTCATTTTCACGAGCTTCTCATTTTCATAGCTACTATGAGTAATGTAAATATATAATTCATGTAGTAATTTTACACTACTGAACTATTTTTGTTGTAATTTAATTTCTTTTACTTTTCTTTTAATTGCTAAAAAAAAAAGTAATAAGTAATCAGTATTTAAATTCTTGAAATTCCACAAAAATAAACATTACAAACAAAAAAATAACGTTATAAACATCGCTTCAATATTAGTTCATTATCTATTACGAGTATTAATTCGACTATACCAACACTAAAAGCACAACAACACATGAACTTCATGGAGTAAGAAATAAATTTTCTACCAAAAAAGAAATAAAAAAATATCTATTAATTGGTTCACCCGGCCATTAAGACATAAATATCTACTAATTGGTTCACCCATTAAGACATTATTATTAATTATCGATCTCTAATGAGTAATGGTTGAACTAACCACGAGGTAGATGTAACATTCTATAAAGTAACCTACAATCACATTTATTTATCACTGATTATAATATAATTAATAATCTTAATTAAGTATTTTATTTACTACAAATATTAAGTTTCTATTTAGCTTAGACTTTATACTTTCCAAAACAACAAAACATATATTATTTGAATATGTAGAGCTTTCCCAACTATTTCCTCCACCATTCTTCTTTTTAACCGATGAACAACTTATCGATGTTTTCACTAAATCTTTGAGAACGACAATTCTTCCACTATTCTCTCTCTTGACGAATGAACAACTTGCCGATATTTTCTCTAATAATTAGCAAAAAGTGTTGATTAGTAATCAAGCCAATGGTTGATCTTAGCCGTATAAAAACACGTGTTAAAATCTTAGCAAGGTCTCTAGGTGATATCATACACCATCACCACACTCAATCATGCCGGTCAATGGATGTACACGTGCCAGTCAACTATCCGAAGGAGTATGAATTTAGTTGTAGTAGTAGTCCGGCATCCCCCGTGCACGTGATCAGAAGGTCCAAAAGTAAAAGACAGTATTACCCTCGTTCATTATGCTACTACAATCACAATTATCAACACCATGATGATGCCCTTAGAATTACGAATGGTACATCTAAAATTATTACAATGGAGAGGTATGGTGATTGTAATGTTGATGATGATTATTATGATTTTGACATGAATTGTGTGGATAGTGCAGCACAAGAATTCATTGATCGATTTTACGAAGAGTTGAGGTTACAAAAGTTTGCTCTCTGTGTGGACTGTATCCATCATTAATAGTCATGTTAATAAGTGTAATTTTGATTGGTGACAATTAGATCTTGATAAAGGAAGGATTAAGGAGAATGTATTGTCCGTCAATTGATTAAAAGGGGATTCGTCATCAAGCAAAAACGAGCTTCTGTAGAGTATCAAATATATATCCTCTCTTTTTTCAATACATCAATATTAGTATTTTATGTTTCATCTTTTAATGCTTTAATTTTGTAACAATGATACTAAGGCAATATGTTTCATCTTAAAACTTAATATACGTAGCAATTTGTAAATTGTAATACAACATGCTTGTTTTAGATGAGATCATTTCACAATCATTTGTAGTGAGAGGTTAAAAAAACTAGTAACTCATTACAAAGTAAATATCACTGCATGTTCACTATGCGTAGATTGATGTTAAGGCTTAAGGATCTCAAATATAGCGAGAACTCACGTAATTTGAATATTATAACCTAAAATATTACTTCGCACTTACTTGGTCACAACTTTCAAGCTCAAATCGAGTTTTCAACTAAATAGCAATATATTAATCTCAAACTAAACTCGCCTAGTTGGCCAAGCCAGTTTCTATACTAATTGAAGAAAATAAACCACCTAAATTTTTGTTATGCTAATCTATGAAAGCTCCTTTCTTTTTTTTCTTTTTTTTTTTTTTTGTTCCCTTGCGATGAAAAAAAGGTACAAAAATAAACAATACTGGAGATTCGTGATTCATGAAAAAAAGAAACTAACCTTTTTTTCCCCGATATTAAAATGCAAAGTACTCCTTGTTTTTACAAACTAAGTGAACTACAACTACCCCATTGTTTGACTGTTGTTTCCTTTGCATATACGGAGCAAATGACTTGACAATAAAAAAAACATATAAAATCCAACAGCTAGAAACAGTGGGTCAGAGGTCCTGAGTTGGCCCAGTACAACCCATTCCAACCTGTTTAACTCGCCCTAGCCAGCTCATTAACTAGGCCTCATGGTAGGCCCATAAAACTGAACAGTCATGTTCGGTTTGTAAATGATGTACGAACTGAGCCCAATCAACTTCCTTAAGATTTTTGGTGGTTCCATCGGCTTCTTTTTCCGGTTTAACAACAAATAATGAAATAACTAGTATTTAGGCCCGGACGATGCCTCAATTTACTATATTATTTCTATGATAAAAATCGTTAATAATATTTAATCTTTATTAAATACCATGTAATATGGTAATAGCTTAGTGGCTAATACTTTATAGTTTAAACTTAAGATCGTGGGTTCAAATCTTATAAGAACCATATTTGAGTAGAAAAATAAGGAGAGTGCTATGTGGCAAGTTCCACCTAAACTTGTTTAAGAACGCCTTTTAATATATAGTATAGATAGGTAACAATGTCAGTTAAATAATTTTAAGTAGATTTTTAATTGATTTTACCAAGACTTCATCACTAACTTCTTCATCGAATTCAACAACTTATCAACTTCAAATTTAGTTGACTACTAATTTAGGACCCGTGCTACGCATGATAAATTAAAAAACATTTAGTTATTAATGTACCTATATATAACAAAGAAAATTTGATAAAAGACAATTACTTATTAACCAAACAATTACTTGTTTGGTTGGATGCTATTTTCCTTGGAAATGAAAATTTCTAGGCAATAGCTAAAATGTGTTGTGTTTGGTTAGAAATTTCTTGGGAAATAAAATTTTTAAGGGAAATGTAAATTCCAACATAGCATGGGAAATAACTCACCAAGCCCCCCTTAGGTGAGTGAATCCCTACAATACATAGAAAGTTATTTTTTAGGAAATACTAATTCCCATGAAGTCAATCAAACACTTTTATTAATTTTTTATGCAATTAGCAAGGGAATTAACTTCCCATGATATATGATTTCACGTGGGAAATTATTTCCCATGTTAAACCAAACAAGCACTAAGTATCAAAAATCAAACATAAAACATACTAGCATAAGCGTACGAATTATAGTAATTGTTAGTTGCTTAATAAAGTATAGGAATTATATTGTATCTTTTAATTTAACTAAGTATTACTTCCTCCGTTTTTTTTTTTAAAAAATTCATCAGTTTGACTTAACATTATTCACATATCATGTTTAACTTAATTTTTTTGCTATCATAAAATAAATAAATTTTATTATATAATATATCATTAGATTTGTCACAATGTCTACTTTCATAATATATAATTTTGTTACAATTTTTACTAGTAGACAATTAAAATATTAATGGTCAAAATTAAGTCTTGACAAATGTGCCGGTCAAACTGATACATTTAAAAAAAAAACAGACACAAACTATTGGGAGTCCGCACCCAATGTTTCGTGCCGGCGGAGGGGATGACGATGACGACAGCAATGGTTGATGACGGCGATGACGATGACGATCGATGGTGGATGACGATGACGATGGCGATGACGATGACGATCGGAAAGTGGATCTTGCAGCAGCAATGGTGGATTATTATTTTTATAAAATAAATTCTATTGTGGTCTTGCGGCAGCAATGGTTTCGCTTTCTTCCGCCAATTCATGGAAACTTGCAATCTTTTCATTTTCTCAATTTCCAGGTTCCTTTTCATTTCTATCTTACTTTTATTCGTATTATTATTTTTATAAAATAAATTCCATTGTCTGGATGATATCATCTACAAGTTGGATGATATCATCTATAAGTTGGATGATATCCTTTATAACTGGATGTGTATTATGTATATCAGCCAACAAAACGAACATATCATCCAACTGATGTTCGATATCAGTCAATATTAGGAACATATCAGACATTAATAAAATCATATCAACCAACAAAATGAACATATAAGCCAACAAAAGATACATATCAGCTAACAAATGGAGCATATCATCCAACAAAAGATACATATTAACCAACATAAGGAACATATCAGCCAATAAGTGAAGCATATCAGCCAACAAAAGGATGAAATCAGCAAACAAAAGCAATATGTAAACCAACAAAATAAATATATCAGCTAACAAAATGAAACATATAAGCCAACGACAAAAAAAATATATCAGCCAACAAAATAAAGATATAAAGCTAACTAAAGAAACATATCAGCCTACAAATCAAACATATATATAGATGATAAAGTTGTTATTTAATATATAGATGATATATATTACAAAGTTTAAATCACGGCTTTTTTTATATATAGATGATAAAATTGTTATTTAATTTTAAATCAATAACATAATACTAAAACAGACACCAGGAATGACACGTGTCACTTCTTAATGCTGTTTTTTCCCTCCAAAACCCCCCTCTCCCTTTTTAGCATAAATATTTTTTTTTTGGAATATTTGGATAATATAACTATAATAATATATTATTCCTAATCTTATATATTATCTTTATAATACTACCTTTGTTAAATATTAGTTACAACTTTGGAGTATTATTTGTGAGATATAAAATATTTCAAAGTTGCAACTAATATTTAACGGAGGTAGTAATTGTATTCCATTTTATTTCGTATTCTATTTACTTAAAATAGTTACACAAGATTTTGAGACCTTTTAATTAAGGGAGAATAAACTATAAAATTTAGAAGGTTAAAATATGATGGAGAGTATAAAATAACAGGGGCCAAAACTACAATATTAACATTTGAATTACCATTATATAGTTGTACAATAATAAAAAATAAAAAACATTTCTATTCATGGTGTTGATTTGAAATCTTATGAAATAATAACAATTGAGTGAGTTTTTTGTTAAATATTTCTGTAATAATTTACCAATTTATAACATTTTTTTCCCTTCAAAAAAATCTATTAACTATTACTAAAACAGCTCATGCTTACATCGATCATTTGGACATATGTCAAGCTATCATTAAAAAATTTTCCGCCAATAAAATATATAATGTCAGTTTTAAGTGTTTTTAAAAAAATTATTCTACTCAGTTTATTTTTTGGAAGTACATTGTATATTTTTTTTTTTTTGACTTACGACATCTACATTGTATAGTTTTATTGGGAATCACATGCATCATTAATATAATATAATGTACACTATTTAAAAATATTTTCAACACAACTAATCAAAAATAATTTTTTTTTCTCAATTGTAGTTTTAATAGTTTTTTGCCTTACTATTTCATCTTTCTTATATGCATTGCATTTGTTTGTTCCACATGAACTGCCTCATTTATATATTATATCACAAATTAAATATAGAAAAAAGGTTATTACTACCGTGCATCGCACGGGCACTAATCTAGTTGCTCAATATTCAATGCACCAAAAAAAATGCTCAATATTCTTTCCATAATTTGGTAAATTAAAATTGTCAAAAATATCACGTTTTGGTAAATACAGTAAATACAAAAATGTGAATCTTGTATAATAATCTTTATATAGTAATTGAATTTGAAAAATATAAAATAAAAAATAGAAAGAGTGAATTTGGTGGGAAAAAAACAGCACCAGGAAGTGACATGTGTTATTCTCGGTGTTTGTTTTAGTATTATGTTATTTAGTGATGATTAGTTTTATCACATTTTCATCTAGTATTGTTAAACATAAATAACACATCGTGTTCACATAACCTTTTCTTTTTCTTAAAACCTAATGCATTGAAATAAGCATTTATATCTGTAAAATTTGCTCAATAAAGTGTAGCAGGTAAATTTAAGTTAAGATTGGGTGCAAGAAGGCAAAGCCCAAGTTGATCTTAAGAACTTATGTTGGCTATAATATACACCTTTAAAGCACAATGAGCCATAATAGGTTGTCCAAACAAAACTCAATCAACTTCTTGTTTGATTTTAAATGAATGGTTTTAAGTTCGTGCTTTATTAATGAAGGTGTTGATATACTTTGAATTGGGTTATACGGTTATTAATAGCACACAACGAAGTTAAATACATTATAAGATCTTAATGTGTAGAAAATACTATATACGTGTATAGTATATTGTATGGTGTATTGTTCTTTCCTCAAGTTTTGTCTATTCTGGTAAAGCTACTATGTAAGATAGAATATTCTAGCAGTCATTTTCGTTTGTTTTTGGTGTGCTGTCACACCGTCAATGGTGTAATGGTGATATATAAATGAATAAATGAATCTTCCTAGGGTAGAGCCCTAAAACATTTTGCTACGCCATTTTCTTTCTTACTGAAAAGATGAACAAAGCTTGAAACTTTCTTCATGGTATCAGAGCTCACCAGGTTGTGGGACCCAAAAATTTGAAAAATTTAATCTTTTTTAAACAAAATCAATCCAAAATTATTCAAACACAAAATGGGTGATAAAAACAGTAATGCCTTATGCTGATCCTTACTACTTAGGTAGCTCTGATCATTCGACCAATGGATTGGGAAGCATCACTTTCAATGGAAGCAATTATCTAAACCGGAGCAGAAGCGTGAGGATGGCTCTAGGTGCAAAAAACAAGCTTGGATTCATTGATGGTAAGGTAAAAAAAACCCCGTTTATTATGAAGATTTGAGTAAATGGGTCAGAAATGATTATATGTTAAGATGTTGGCTGTATGCTTCTGTTTCACCTAAAATTGCTGAACAAATACTCATATGTGAATTTGCTAAAGAATTTTGGTATGAACTTCTGGAAAGATATGGTGAAACTAATGCACCTTAGCTATACTTGTTAAAAAAGGAAGTAAATGGTTTGCAGCAAAATGAGATGAGTGTAGGAGATTACTATGGAAAACTTAGAAATTATTGGGATGAAATAAGTAATCTTGAAGGATATCTTGAGTGTAGTTGTGGAGCCATGAAAAAATTGCACTTGCAATGTCTTAAAGAAACTGGTAGAGAAAGATGCAAAGAACAAAGTGATTGATTTCTTGATGGGTTTGAATGGAATTTATGATAACATGAAAGGAAATATTCTGGCAATGGATCCTTTGCCAACGGTGAACAAGGCATATCATATGATACAGTAGATTGAAAAGCAAAAGGAGGTCTATAGTATAATGGAATCAGCAGTTGAATCGAGTGCTATGGCAGTGAGCAAATACACTAATGGAGGGTCACAGCAGAGCAATAATAATGCTAAGGGTAAGGGGTTTCAGAAGAGAGAAACCAAAGAAGAGAAGCACGGAAAGTATTTTTGTGAACATTGTAAGATGAGGGGACATGTGAAAGAAGGTTGTTTTAGGCTACATGGGTTCCCAAACTGGTTTAAAAATCCTTCAAAAGGAAAGGGATCAGTGAGTCATGAACTTCAAAAGAGATGGTGAATGCAGTAGTTCAGCAAGTCTTGAAGGCTATGAATGCAAAGCAGCAAGATGGATCAAGTTCTTCAGGAACTAAGTCACATTTGAGCAACTTTGCAGGTATAATTTCCTCCTACAATGCATGCTCTTATTATGAATCTTTGAAAAGAAATCCTGGATTATAGATTCAGGAGCCTCAGACCACATGGCAAGTAGCAAAGATCTCTTTGTTGAGATGAGAACTTTGAAGAAACCTGTCTCTGTAAAGCTTTTAGATGGAACTATGAGATTTGTGAAAGAAATGGGAAGTGTCTCACTAAGTCCAGATATAGGACTCAGAAATGTTTTATATATACCTGAGTTTAAACATAATCTGCTGTCTGTGAGCAGATTAATGGAACAAGCAAAACTGAAGGTGATATTCACTAACAGTGAATGTATGTTTCAGGACCCTTCTAGTGGAAGGACAGTTGGAACAAGAAGGAAGGTAGGTGGGATTTACAAACTGGTGACAAAGGGAGAGCATAATGAAGAATGTAGGAAATAAGTAATCAAGAATGAAAGAAGTAATGAAGTAGAGTGTAATAATTTTGTTTTGAGGTGTAATACTGAACAACAGTTGAACTTGATGCATCAAAATTAGGACATGGGTCCTTATCTAAGATGAAACATTTTATCCTTTTGTGAATGTAAGGATTTGAATGATTTCTTTTGTGATACATGTTGTTTGGCTAAACATCATAAGCTAAATTTTCCTGTTAGTCATTCTATGGCAGAAAATGTCTTTGATTTGCTGCATATAGATGTTTGGGGAGCCTACAGGATTCCTGCATTAACAGGTAGAAGATGTTTTTTTAACTATTCTTGATGATCATTCAAGAGTTACTTGGACTCATTTGCTTTACAGTAAAGAGCAAGTGAAAGACATTTTAGTTGCTTTCTTTGCTTATATTGAGAATCATTTCAAAACAACTGTAAAGGTTGTTAGAAGTGATAATGGAACTGAAATTTTCCGGAAAGAATGCTCTGCTATTTTTGCAAAAAGGGGTATAATTTACCAAAGAAGTGTAGCAAGGAATCCACAGCAGAATGGAAGAGTGGGAAGGAAACATAGGCATCTTGTAAAAACAGCTAGAGCAATTAAGATTCATGCTGGTTTGCCAAGCAAATTTTGGGGAGAATGCATTCTTGCAGCAACCCATATAATAAATATGCTTCCCAGTGCTGTTCTGAACTGGGAAATTCCTTTTGAAAGACTCATGAGAAGAAAGCCAAATTACAATCATCTAAGGGTGATTGGATGTCTGTGCTATGCTAGTAACTCACATAGAAAGGGTGATAAATTTGCTTCTAAGGGTACTAAATGTATCCTATTGGGATATCCTAGTAACCAAAAGGGTTACAGAGTTAATGATTTGCAAACTAATATAATATTTGTTTGCAGGAATGTGGTGTTCAAGGAAGGAATCTTTCCTTTAAGGCAAAGCAACATTGAGTTTGATGAAAATCCTGTGAGTGTGACTGTTCCAATCAGTCATGAAGAAGATGTGTCTGTTAGAACTGAGAGAGATGTGAATGATACAAATGACTCTCTCAGTCCTGACACACTCAGTGAAATTGAAGATAAGGATGGTGGGAATTCAAAGAATTCCACTCAAGAGCAACAAGAAAGTGCAGAAATTGTTGAGTTACCTAAAGTGACTCATGAGGTGGCTCAAGAAGAGTTAAAAAGGTCAGAAAGAAACAAAAGAATTCTAGCAAAATTCAAGGAATTCATAATGGAAGAAAGAAAAGGAAGAAGGGATGAAGCAAAGGAAAGTACTGATAGTGCTGGAAATCTAGTAATGAGTAGTCTCGAGAACCAAGAATATTACGATGAGGGATATGTAGCATCATTGAATAATGTGATGAGTGTAAGAGAACCAACAAGTTACAATGAATCTTCTAAATATCCTAAATGGATCAAGGCAATTCAGGAAGAGATAAGTGCTCTAGAGAAGAATGATACATGGGAAGTAACTTTTCTTCCAAAGGGAAGAAAAGCAATAGATACCAAATGGGTCTACAAGATCAAGTTTAATCCAGACAGCAGCATTGAAAGGCTCAAAGCAAGACTAGTTGGTAGAGGAGACAAACAAATAAAGGGTAAAGATTACAAAGCCACTTTCTCTCTAGTAGCAAAATTTGCTACTGTTAGGATAGTAATTGCTCTTGCTACTTTGAGAGGGTGGGATCTGCATCAGCTAGACATAAATAATGCCTTTCTTCATGGGCACTTAGAGGAGGAAGTATACTTGAGAATTCCTGCAGGGTATGAGACATCCTAAGAAGGAAATGTTTATAGGCTTAAGAAAAGCTTGTATGGGTTAAGCAAGCCTTGAGGCAGTGGAATTTAGAGTTGAAGAAATTCCTATTGTAGCATAAATTCAAGCAATGTGTGAGAGACAATTCTGTATTTTACAGGAAGCAAAATGAGAAAATATGCATAATTTTAGTTTATGTAGATGATCTTTTAATCACTAGATATGATAACTCAATGATTGAGCACATGAAGAAAAGACTGAATGAAGTGTTTTACCACGAAAGACCTGGGACATCTCAGATATTTTTTGGGAATAGAAGTAGCAAGAAGTGCTCATGGAACCATGATAAACTAGAGAAAGTATGCTACAGACATTGTGAATGATTGTGGAATGAGTAACTGTACAACATCAACCTTCCCTTTCCCTAAAGGAGTCAAACTCTCAACAGAAGATGGAGAGTTAATGGAAGATCCACTAGTTTTTAGAAGATTGATTAGCAGACTGCTCTATTTAAATCTTTCCAGGCCAAATTGGCAGCCAATATCTAAGCTATCTTAGAAAACCTCACATGGCAGTTGCTTTACATGTGATAAAATATCTGAAAGGGACTCTGGACCTTGGACTGTTCTATCCAAGCACAAAAAGATGAATGTTTGACAGGTTTCTCTGATGCTGATTGGGGAAGTTATGCTCATAGTGGTCGATCCTTGACAGGATACTGTGTTTTCTTAGGAACTTGCTTAGTTTCCTGGAAAACAAAGAAGCAAAATGTGGTGTCAAAATCCTCATGTGAAGCTGAGCTCAGAAGCATGTCTCAAACCACAAGTGAAATAGCTTAGGTTACTGGAATCCTCGAAGATCTAGAGCAACATGTTCAACAACCTGTGACACTGTTCTGTGATAAAAAGTCTGCAGAATACATTGCTCATAACTCTGCCTTTCATGAACGCACAAAACATCTAAAGGTGGATTGCTACTATGTTCGAGAAAACATTGAAAGTGGACTAATTTCCACCACTCATGTTAAATCTTCCCTTCAACTTGCAGACATCATGACAAAATCCTTACCTTGTCATCATCACTGGTTTCTAAGTTCCATGTTAGGACTTGGTAATTTATCCCAAGTCCAACTCGAGGGAGGAGTGTAGAAAATACTATATACGTGTTGTATAGTATATTGTATGATGTATTGTTCTTTCCTCAAGTTTTGTCTATTCTGGTAAAGCTACTATGTAAGACAGAATATTCTCACTGTCATTTTCGTTTGTTTTTGGTGTGCTGTCACACTGTCAATGGTGTAATGGTGATATATAAATGAATGAATGAATCTTCCTAAGGTAGAGCCCTAAAAACATTTTACTGCGCCATTTTCTTTTCTTAATGAAAAGATTAACAAAGCTTGAAACTTTCTTCATAATGGGAAGTTGTTTGATGTATGAAACGTATCAATAATTTGCTTCTATAGTAAAAGTTACCTAATTAGATGCAATAGCGAGCTAGAAGAACATTGTCCTCGAATTGATCCATGCACTTATAATGCAAAAAATATTAAAAAAAATCAGCAAGTAAGACCACAGGTTTTACGTGGTTCACTAATTAAGACGAATTAGCTATGTCCACAGACAAGTGAGAGAAGAGTTCTTATTGGTGTTGAGGAAAGTAAGTATTACATAATAGCGGGCAACTTAAATTCTAATGGAGTTTATTAGTATGGCCAAAGCCTATAGTGAAATAGGTTGAAGATAGACCCAAAAAAAGAAAATTGTAGCTAACACAATAGTTTGTTTGAAGAGGGATAACCGATTCAAGACATATTCTAACAAACCTCATCATCTTGTTTATTGTGATTTCTTGATTATTAATTAGTTCTTCATTACTTCCTTTCAAAAAAAAAATAGAAAAGCCTTTCATTCATTGTCTGGAATTCTAGTTGGTGGGTTTGTGAAAACCACTACTTTTAATAACTGAACTAATTTTTAGCCCGAGTGATGCCCAGATAATTGTATGTATATTAAAACTAATACTTAATATGTTAAATTAAGTGAAATATAATTATTGATTAGTTAATATTTTTAATTGACTATTGTTTTTTTTTATAAAAGTACTTGTACTTTTGTTTCAAAAATTATTGAACATCAAAATTCATTATCTAATAGTGCGTATCCTAAGTTCTTCCATT
>NW_018744315.1:46239-96451 GCF_001683475.1 Chenopodium quinoa | reverse complement strand
CAAAACCATCTGAACTCATTGTGAAAGTTCAAGTACTAAACATCTATTTAACAACGAAAGCTTTCAAAACCATAAATCAGCACGAATCGAGTTTCACTCAAATCGAGTCAAGTCAAGTCAAGTTAATTTTTGACGAGCCTTGACAAAATATTCGAAAGGCACCCCTTCCATAATTCCATGGAATATAGGAAGTAGGAACACACTAGAAGGTTCAAATTGCAACCCAATGTGATTATGTGAATGATCCTATTGCAATTAAACCACAATCTATACACCGTCACAAATTCCCAAATAAAAATTAAAAAATAAAAAAAATTCACCAAAAAACTCGACAAACAATCGTCTTACTTTCTCTCTCCTCTCTTTCGCCTCCACCATCTACCATTTCTTCCTACAGTCGACAAAAATTAAATTTTAAATAAAAAGCTATTAACAATTTATATTCACCCCTAATTTTTCCCTCTTTTGGATCTTCAAAATTTATTCAATTCAATCCAGATTTTTGCAAGAAATCCTAATTTTTACCTCCGATTCATCGGAAAACGCCTCGATTTGCCGGATAATTTGTAATTGATTTTGAGGATTTAACGGAATTGAAATTCTAGGGTTTTGAAGAAGAGGAGATTGAGATAGTTGATTGAAGAAATTGATATGAGATTTGATGGATGAAGAACGATGCCGGAGCTGCGTAGTGGAGCGCGCAGAGGCCGAGCATCGAGAAATCCTACAGCAAACAACAATCAGGAGGAGATCGACGGCCAGAAAGTGACCGGAGGTAGGACACGTGGACGGCGTGGAGGAGTTGTAGCAGCAACTAGGGGAAACAAAGGAGGAAATCGAGGTAGAGGTAGGAAGAATAACCGGCAACCGGCGGCGGCGGTTGGTGGCGGTGGTGGTGACGGTGAAGGTGATGAGAAGATTCTAGAAGAAGCTAAGGAATCTAGCCGTAAAACGACGTCGTTGAAGGCTAACGCAGCTGCTGAAGAAGGAGGTGGTGTAGGATTAGGTTTAGGCGGCGGTGGTGCGGGAGAAGAGGTTGGAGAGAAAGAGATGGATGAATTTGATAGCGGCGGTAATGCCGTCGGTCGAAGCGGCGATAAAGGTTTGAATGATGATGATGCTTCTGCTCCTCTACCTGAGAAGGTTTACTCCTTTTCCTTATAAATTGATTGGTTTATGTTTTTGTTTAATCTGTGCTTTTGTTAACTTGCTGATAATACAATGTTTTAATGTTATATCTATTGTAATTTTGAGTGTAGGAAAAAAGTTTTGAGCTTGATATTGAATTATAGAGTTTTAGCAGTTTGGGGATGTTATTGTTATTAGGTAGCTAGCTGATTAAGTCTGGGGTGGTACCGAAGACTTGAGATTGTATCGTGAATTCTTAATGCTCTTTATATGTATCACTGCCCTTTATTCATGCATTTTAAGGATTAAAAAAGTCTGTCAAGTAGTTTAATGTATCTAGTTTGATTGTTTTCTTTTAATGGGTGATTTTTCATCTCATTGTCAGTTTCTGAGTGCGATAGAATTAGTATATAAACTTTTTTTATCGGTTATGTTTTGGTAATGTTTTGTTTTTTTCCCGGCATTCGAGGGCTGGTGTTGTTAAAGTGTTCAATGTATTTATGGTTGAATTAATTGGGGGTTGATAGATTCTATGTAGGATGCGTTACAGGCATGATTATTTTAGAAGTTGCACGAGGAGCATGTTTGATATCGACTTTTCTTTATTCTTTCCATATTGGGGTTGAACTTAAGAATTTATGAGTATAGCACTGGTTATTGGTTTAAGGTGTTTTTAATACATTTGTTGTTTTTCCCATTTGATTTATGATACTTTGTTGGTATGTTTGAGAATTGTTTGGGACTTTGGGTACATTTAGTATCTTTTGGAGTTGCAGCTGATTGTTATTTATTGAAACAGGTCCAGGTTGGGGGTTCTCCAGTTTACAGGGTCGATAGAAAGCTAGGGAAAGGTGGTTTTGGCCAAGTTTATGTTGGTAGGTCGCGCCGGTGGTAACACTAGTGAAAGGAATGGTGCTGGAGCTTATGAGGTGTGACATTTAGAATAACAACACATATTGGCTTAAGTACGTAGATATTAATTTTTGTTTTATTGACACATACTTTTTGTTGATGTACTTCAGGTAGCTCTGAAGTTTGAGCATAGGACTAGCAAAGGTTGTAACTATGGGCCTCCATATGAGTGGCAGGTTTACAAGTGAGTCAATATCTTGCAGCATATCTGTTGATGTTGGTCTGATTTCCTATATGCAATGCATATTTGTTGAACTAATTTATGCTTTTGCTTTGTATTCTGCTTCTTTTTCTAAGTGCTCTTGGTGGTAGTCATGGAGTGCCACGAGTGCATTACAAGGGTCGGCAAGGTGACTATTATGTCATGGTAAGAGTGTGTGTGTGTTTCTATTATCTTTGTACTGTTTTTTTTCCCTTGGTATGATATGCTGACATTAAGGTTTTGCAGGTCATGGATATGCTAGGGCCAAGTCTTTGGGATGTTTGGAATAGCAATTCTCATTCGTAAGTAGATTGAAATGTCATTATCATTCTATTTTTCATTTTTAGAATATGACTTGTTGCTAACAGGGTATATGTTCTGAAAATTTTTTCAATTGCAGAATGTCAATTGAAATGGTTGCATGCATTGCAATTGAAGCAATTTCAATTTTGGAGAAAATGCACTCCAGGGGGTAATATTACTGTCTCTCATTTTTCGTATCTATTTCTGCAACATAAAAATCTCACCTATGTTGTATGTTGAAAGCAAGATTTGTTTCAGCTATTTATCGTAACCTGCAAAGAATCCCTTTGTCGAACATGTTCCTATTCACTAATACAATTACAGTTAGTCTATACTGTATTGGATTGGTGGAAGAAAGGTGGGGTTTTGATGTTTATTTGAAGCTCACATAATGAGCTGGTGATTTTTTTTTTTTGCAAAAAGCAAGGGGTGGTAGATTAATGCAACATTATCTATTGATATGGATTACTTTTGTTAATCAGCTTTGCATGAATATAATAGTGGTGGTAGACACTGATTTTGGGTTAGAGTTTCTCTGGAATGCAGAATACAAGTCAACTGAGCATCTCCTTTCATGTAGCTTTTACAGTTTAAATATTGTTGTTGGGCTATTCACTTTCTTGTGCATGTTTTAAAATATTTTCACAAACCCTGCAGTTATGTGCATGGAGATGTAAAGCCTGAGAATTTTCTGCTTGGCCCCCCTGGAACTCCTGAAGAAAAGAAATTGTTTCTTGTTGATCTTGGATTAGGTAAGTCGACCATCTTTCTGTATTGATATTTGTTCTCGTCTTCTTTATACCATTTATTGTGTATAATTTCTTTCCTTTTTCTTTCCTGCAGCAACTAAATGGAGAGATAATTCAACCGGGATGCATGTTGAATATGATCAGCGGCCTGATGTTTTCAGGTTTTTGAGATTGTGCTCATTGATTTTGTGACTATGATCTTATTCTGATTGAAACTCATCTAATTATAATTAGTCTCCGGTTATGGCTTTTCTCTATTGCTTCAGGGGTACTGTTCGATATGCTAGTGTTCACGCTCACTTGGGAAGAACAGGAAGCCGGAGGGATGACTTGGAATCACTTGCATACACACTCATTTTTCTTCTGCGTGGTCGTCTTCCTTGGCAGGGATATCAGGTCATTACTTTCCTTCCATGATTGTGTATTTGAAATGCGCGTGGAAGGTTTAGTGTTTTTAAGTTAATAATTTGTTCTAATGGGGTATTGTAATACAGGGGGAGAACAAGGGATTTCTTGTATGCAAGAAGAAGATGGCAACATCTCCGGAAACATTGTGCTGTTTCTGCCCCCTGCCTTTCCGCCATTTTGTTGAGTATGTAGTAAACTTGAAGTTTGATGAAGAGCCTAACTATGCTAAGTATGTTTCTCTATTTGATGGGATTGTTGGGCCAAATCCTGACATTAGGCCCATTAATACTGATGGTGCTCAGAAGGTAAGCATATGATCGATAAAATATTGCTCTTGATATTCTTCTGAAAATTTTCATGAGATGCCGTAATGTTTAAATCATGTTTATATTTATGAAGTTGATATTCCAAGTGGGGCATAAGAGAGGACGTTTGACAATGGAGGAGGATGATGATGAACAACCAAAGAAGAAGATTCGAATGGGAATGCCTGCCACTCAATGGATTAGTGTTTACAATGCTCGTAGGCCAATGAAGCAAAGGTAAAATTGCGGAAAAATACAGAGTACAATGATGTTTAGTTTGGAATTCTGAAAATTGCTTTTGACTATTTTGTTGCTCTAGGTATCACTATAATGTTGCAGATAACAGGCTTTCTCAGCATATTGAGAAAGGAAATGAAGATGGCTTATTTATTAGTAGTGTTGCATCTTGCTCAAGTCTTTGGGCCTTGATAATGGATGCTGGCACTGGCTTTAGTTCTCAAGTTTATGAACTTTCACCACATTTCCTCCACAAGGTTTCTTTTCTTATCTTAGAATGTGTGTGTTTTATTTTTACAAGTACAATCCTATAGTTTTATTCTTGAATATGCAAGGAACCTATCTGGTTTTATACCTAATCCTTCTCTTATATTTGATCGTAGGAATGGATTATGGAACAGTGGGAGAAGAACTATTACATTAGTGCAATAGCAGGGGCTCAAAATGGGAGTTCCTTGGTAGTCATGTCTAAAGGTAAGTCTAAAATTTTAGTCGTGGCTTTGCACTATGTCTTGATAAAAGATCTCACATGCCCTTTTATATGCTTTGGTTAACCCGTGATTTAGGTACTCAGTACTTACAGCAATCTTATAAAGTTAGTGATGCATTCCCTTTTAAGTGGATTAACAAAAAGTGGCGAGAGGGTTTCTATGTCACTTCCATGGCTACTGCTGGTAGTAGATGGGCAGTTGTGATGTCCCGCGGTGCAGGGTACGCTGATCAGGTATGGTATTAACATTTAATTGTATGTTTTAAAAGCTAAACCCGGAAAAATGTGTGATGGTCATTGACTATTTATGAATTTAGGTTGTTGAGCTGGATTTTCTGTATCCTAGTGAGGGTATTCACCGAAGATGGGATGCTGGTTATCGTATCACATCTACAGCAGCAACTTTTGACCAGGCTGCTCTAGTTCTTAGTATTCCAAGAAGGAAGCCGACGGATGAAACCCAAGAAACTCTTCGGACTTCAGCATTTCCTAGTACTCATGTTAAGGTAAAATTATTCAAGAATTTTTGTACTGGGGCTGCCTATTTCCAGGTTCTATTTTTCTGAATTTGCTGAGGATCTGTCTTTGTTGCTTATGCAGGAGAAATGGGCGAAAAATTTGTACATTGCTTCGATCTGTTATGGAAGAACCGTCTCCTAAGCTGCTAACAATTTGTCAAATACATAACCTAGTAGGTGTTATATTGAAGGATGCCATGTACTTGCTCTTATCAGTGGCCTTCAACATTAAGGGCACTTTTTGAAGTTGCTTGTGGCAGTTGTCTCTGTGCCTGTGAAACTAAGTCCTCAAATTTTCATGGAGTCTGCTGCTGATACCTGTGCACTTGATGTGCTGCAATTTATTGTTGGGTTGATGTCTATGAAATTTCATATGCAGTGGGATGGAGGCATTCTGAAGAGTTTGTATAGTCTGTGATCTTTAGTACTGAGTTGGTGTGTGCACAGGTCATCTTTCGGTTGTTGAAACTTTTTGGGCAATGTGCAATTAAAGATTATTCAAGGGCATGTACCCTTTTATCTCTTTTGATTCATTGGCAGTGTCTTGGACTTGAGGTTCTGTTCTGTTCTGTTCAGTTCAGATGTAGTTTGCAAGAAGATTGACTATTGATTGTGTTGTGAACTAGATGTGTAGAAATCTTTTGCCTCTTTTTTCACTTGTGGCTGTTACTTATTATGGCGTAGTGATTTGTCTTCATTTTTATAGTTACAACCACTGCAGTTGTCATCTCTCAATTCATGGGTTCTGGCAATTTGCCTTGGCTTTAGAGATTTGCTGCCTGTCTTCCACTCTAAAAGGTAATTGGATTTCCATCTCAAAGCATGTCGTAATTTTTTTTTTGTCTTCCCTTTTGTGGTAGTTAGCACTAGTTGTATTACTTTAGATATAGGCATTTATGCAGGTTTGAGATGACATAGATACTGGAATGAGATTTTAGGTGTTGTAAGTGAGCTTCTGTTTTATTATCGTGTTAAGCAGTCACATAGGTACTTGCGGAAATTTCTCACTGAAATTTTGTTGGGGTAAAGGGTATGGTGATGGTGTTTGAATTGGGCTGTTGGGTGTGTTTGTTGGCTGGTTTCCAACTATGTTAAGAGTAGGCAATAGGCATATGAAATATGTAAACCATATTGTTGAGTAATGCCATTTGTTATGGTGGTTTTGATGAGCGAGCAGTTTTTGTTTTGTTTCTTTGAATTCTAGGTTATTGATATTAGCATGCTAATTCAAACAAAATTGTAGGTACTATTTTCCCGTCAATAGAGTTGTGTACTTGATTTAATCCTAGCTGCTGTGACTTTATTTCCTCAACTGTATTGTTTCATGGTTTGAGCATCATTTTGTTGGAACATAATTTCATATTCTTTTGGCATCTTCTCACCCTCACCCCCCCCCCCCCTTTTGTTAATAACAACCTTAGTTGTTTGATTTCAGGGGCCACTGACATTATTCGGCAGTTTGTGGCCTCGAACATCTCTAGCTCTGGTGAGAATTCTCACTTCTTGTCTACACACTAACCTGTAGAAGTATATCTCAGATGGTTTTTCTCAGTGAAAGCTGTATGGAATGGTGTCATAAATCATTTAATATCATTTTGTGCTTGAATATTTGAACGTGCTCATGGTAATGTTATTTCTTGCTGTTAAAATGAATTGCACAAGTTAGGGTAGGTTATTCTTGGTCTTTTAGGGGAAATTCCTGGTTCATTTCAGCCCATTTTTCATGAATGCCTTGAGATGAGATTGCTGACAAGGTATATTTTGTGCAATAGTTTATCATTTTTACTTTTTACATTTTTTATGCATGCATTTAGATGAGTGTGATCATATTGCTTCCCTTGATCATCCTAAGACAAGCTATATTTTGTGCAATAGTGTATCATTCTTTTTCCTTTTTTTTTTCCTTTTCTTTTTTACATAGAAAATCAGAGCATCAGCTATTGTATATTCTTGCAGATTTAACGCTGCTATATGTTCATTTGGGTGACTACAACATAAAGTTCTTGTCACATAGGATGATCATAAATTTCTTGCTTCTATTATTTGCAAAAGTTGTGGCGAATTGTGAATTTTGATTGTAGTGGGGTAATTTCAATTAGCATTTTGGTATGCATATTAGGTTTTGCCTGTGGCCTAGTGTTCAGTGTTCACAATCTAGGTACACATCTTGTCAATGGTTATGTCATTATGAAAACCTGCTGAAGTATCATGCAAGAATTGCGTATGGAAACAGCCAAGCTTTACCTAAATCTTCTACTTGACTTGGTTTGGTGTTTTCTCGTTGTAGATGCTAGTACTTGAAATCTCTCTGTGATATTTGCTACATTGGAGCTTATGTTTTTGTTCACAATACACTTCTTGTAAATGCTTATTGTCATTGCTTTAGGCACAAGTTTGTTGTTGATTTCAGTCGGCATTGGATTTTATCTCCATTAAAATGCTGATCAAGTTGGCAGTTTTATGCGATTTTTTTATTTTCTATTTTTTTTTTATCTTACTTGTCTCATGAATCCTCATATGGTTGCAAACTTGCAATAGTATACTGCTATGCTGACTCCCTTTTCTTTTTAGGCCTATAGCACTAATACAAAGATGCTCTTCATGAACTTTTGATGTTGTTTGAATCTTTTGGCAAAATGAAATCCTTTGATTGTTTGAGCTTCTTATTCTACTCAATTACATATGGTACAACGACTATTCAAATTTTCATACATTGATCACCATAAGCAAGCGTAGTTAGCTATATAAGTGGTAGTCCAAGGCTGACTCTCGCTCTACTACTATGTTTGTGTTCATATAAGTAGTGAAGCAAAAAAACTTGTTAACGAAACAAAAATTAAAACACCTAATTGAATAATTGTTTATTATGAGAGTAACTGAGGATGATGAAATCAGCAAAATCAATTGTGGGGAGTACTTCCTCTCCTGCACCTTGATTTAGCTCAATTATGCTTGAAACCTTAAAGAATGTATCATTCTTACCTTTGTTTTTGAAACCTTAAAGAATGTATCATTCTTACCTTACAGAGTTTGTAATGGCCAGATGTAGGAAACTGTGTATAAGCGTCTAAGGTTATACAATATTGCACGGTTACTAGCACTTTATTGTTAGAAATAAATCTTTTGAACTCACGGTTTACATTATACTCATCTTGTACACAACAATTACTCGACTAATGTTAGTTTCATTGGGTTAACTGGTACTTCTCTCGTAATTTTTAAATTACGCATATTTCTTTCTACTTAGTTAGAAAGTTGCAAAGTGCAATATTTCTCTATTTGGCAACTCATCACAAAACGAAGGAACATGGAAGGACATAATTGACATTTCTTCTATAACATCTTTTACGATATTTCTAACCCTATACAACGTAATATAGTAAATGGCCCATTATATGTACTGTTGTTTGTCTTCCATATGTGCCCAAAAGTATAATACGTAGTATACGCATTCTCTAATTGACCAATATGTTTAAAACACATTTTTAAAGCCCTATTCTTTACACCTTACTATATAATACGTATCAATAAAAAATGATTCAGTAAAAAAAGTAAAAAAAAAAAAAAAAAAAAAAAAAAAGTTAAATAAATATAAAGTGAAAGGACAGAAATAGCATGATTGCATGAAAAATAACCATGGGATGTTTTATTTTCCAATGTCTAATAAGCGTAAAAAATTACCATTTGAGATTTCATTCTCATAAAAAAAAAAAAAAAAAAAAAAAAAAAAAAATAATGTTCATATAAATTCATCAATTCTAAAAAGTTGTATACAAAATGCATGTGCAAAATTAATAGCGAATTTGACAAAGGAAAAACACTTTTTAAAGCACAGAGAATATCAAGATGTGATCATGTAAAAATATACAGCGAAATTCAGTTGAAGTTGTAGACTGCTATGTAAAGCTAATGGCAACCAGTTAAAGGATTAAATCCCCACAAAATTTGAATAATTTCATTCTTGACTTCATTTACTATATAATGGCATTCAATAATGATCTAACCTAATCACCGTTCTTAACCTCATAAGCCAACTTATGCATACCCTAGGAAAGATTCAAGACGCCAGGTCACTGCAAAGATCATTTCCTGGTCTTTCTTGTTATGCTCTGCGACATAATCTCCTCAAACGAACCTTTTCCTGTTTTAGAAACAACCCAAAAAACACGACAGGAAATAAATATTTAAAGACAGTGCAGGTAGAAGAAAGACATTAGATTGGAATGAGCAACAGATAGTAGTACTTGCCTCACTCTTATCATGGTCGTACTGAATTGAAAAGAGGCACCTGCAACCCCTTATATCATGCATTTTTCGTTCAATATCCAAAATAAGTGCATCATAATAAATTGCTTGATCTTTTCGTTCCTGCATCAAAAGGTAGAAGGTATGAGCACGTGCCCATAAATAGTAAACAAAATCTTCAATAAATTTAACTACCTGAAGGCAGAGCATGACATCCCCAGCTTTGACCTTTTGACATTCCCAGTTCTCTAGGGGGATCGAACGCTCTCGCACATCATTTTTCACATTAACCCACTCATCTTCTTCAGCCCCAAATCCCACAAATCTTACACGAACTTCCTGAATATATATAGGTAACACTTGGCTTATGCCTCAAAGTAAAGCAATTATAAATTATAATATTTCTCTGAAGGCAATCATCCTGTATAAGAATCAAATTATTTACTTCTATCATGTGAGCAGTATAGTGTAGGAAATTAAGTATGAACATTTCGAAAGGCAGCAGTTTTACTAATTTAATGCCTGATATTGGAATGCTTCCAATCAGCATATTTTTAAAATAGGCAGGTCTAAAGACTACGTTACACAAACAATAAACTATTGTTTCGGAAAAAATTAGAAGATACAGCGAAAAGAGAGGAGGAAAAGGAGAGGAATGGCTTTTCACTACTCTGTATTATAAATCTGATTGCCAAAGTGGAAAAAACCAGTTCACATCAGGAAGGATACCACACTAGAAATGCTGGGCCCTACAGTTTAGATGTATAGTAACATCTTCCAAATAGATATGGACTTGGTGGCGAAAGTTATGAAGGCTATTATCTCCAAATTTTATTATATTTCAGAAGAATCATAACAAAAGACTTACAGATCCATCATGTTTACTTATATTCTTGTTAACCTTGCTAGAAGTGCCGTCCATTATTTTCCCAAATTGCTCCATTCAAGTTGATAGGCAACTGACAGGACCAGAAGGGGTGGGGGAAGGGAGGGATGAAGCTGAACGAGAGTGATCACTGTGAAAATTTTATTGGGAGAAGTACAAAAGAGGATGGAAGGCATCTAATCACATAGTACAAAAAGATCACCATTGTGAATTAATCAACAATACCATGTAAACACGCAAACTCGTCTTTTCTTCACCACTCTCCCTTCTTTTTTTGCTTGGAGAAGGGAAGCTTGGGGTGGAAGGGACTAATGTCTTTGTTCCATCTAGGCATCTATCGTAAAAAGAACAAATTTGCGCCCTTTTTAATGGAGAGGAATTGGAAGGAAAAGAAGTAATCAATTCCCATATTTAATTGCAAAATATACATGGGATTTGATAGAAAAGGAAGGGCAAGGGAAAGCTTCTTCATAAAATTTTTACATTCCTCTCTTCCCAAAATTGAAGGAATACTGGAGGAAAGAGAAAATTAAAAAGATGTCTAAATAATCTACCCACTTAATCCTTTCACTTCCTTCCATTAAACTGAACTTTGGGAATAGATTTATTAAGTTTTCTTTTCCTTTGATATTGAACCAAACAAAGCGTTGGAACTTACAGTTTCACCAGAGCTGAGAAATCTGTGGGAGAGGAATCTCTCAACATCATACCTGCATAGCAAAAGTACAAGTAAATATGGAAAGGTTGCAACAAGAGCACATAACTAGGAACTAAATGAATCCAAAATCTCAAAATGACTTTTTGTTCAACCCCCCATCCAACCTAGAAATTTTTTGGTCAAAGAATCCACGCTGAAATTTTTTTTTACAGCAGAAAGAGATTGGAACTTGAAACAAGCAAAGAGTTCCACCAACTCAATGTTTCAGATAAAGCAATATATAAAAAAGGCTCAAGGCGCACCAAGGCGTTTCAGAGTTCCCTGTGCCTAAGGCGTGCCTCATTGAAGTAAGTCGCATATAATAAACAATAAAATATTTCTGAAAATTTTTTTTTTGTGCGCCTTAAGCTGAGCCTAGGCACGCCTACGCCTTAGCTGCGCCTCATTAAAATCGCCTTGCCTAGACCACAAAAGGTGCATGACCCCTAACGCCTTGCGCCTCAGAGCCTAGGCTGAGGCACGCCTTTTCAAACACTGAGATAAAGTGCAAGCGGAGACCAAAAATTCACAGCATAAACAAGTCAGAATCCTCAGGGCACAATATTATAAACACAGCTAATGACAAGAAAGTTTCCCCAGTCAAGCATGAACAGTTATCTTCTTTACCAACTCTGTTACTTTCAACCATAAAATCTATAGCACAGTCAATTAATTTCCAAGAAAAAAAATAACTCCATGGAGTCAGCAATTATACTTGGGTATTCTGGATCAAGGTGTGATAAGATCCAGTGCTTCTGATTTCAGAGTCAGTAAGTGATGACAGTCATGACACCATAGCTTCAAGGTTCAAGGCCATTGAGGCTTTCCAGATATCATTTTCCATAAAAGTCAATTGCCGAGTACATATGACATTGAATAATTAAGAGCGTGAACTCTTAAAAGAAGAAAAAATTGAACTTCGTGTAACATACGAACTACACCATGTATGGCCTTTGATATTTAAACTTACCACGCTCCGTCTCTTGATCTAGCCTCAAACTCTAACTCTGATAAATCTGGTAACTTTTCCCCTGCTTTAAACAAAGACAGCAGGAGTTAGGCAACAAAAGATTTCAGTTCAGGATGTTGTATCAAAAGAGTAACCTAGACATTTTACTAGTGAAACGAATTTTCTAAGCTATTATTTATGCTAAAAAGAAGTGATGATTATCTAAAGGTGCCTAAAAGATTCAAGGACAAAAGGCAGACAAAAATTTTGATTTTTTTAAAGGGGAATTTTTGATATATGAGGCAGACAAGATTTTTGATATATGAGGCAGCCTAACACAAGACTGCACAATCAAAACAGCTCTGTAGAACTGACTATTATATCTGCACCTGAGAGTAACAAGTTCTAAGATACCTGGGATTTACAGAAGATGCCTCTTCTTCACAGCCAAAGAATAAACAGATATGGAACCAGCTTGAAATGGGAGCAAAAAGTAAAAGATGAAGAGATCACAATAATACATAATCAGTCTCAAGTACATTCTTAGTTCCCAATAAGAAGGCATTGTCAGATGGTATATATAATCACTGAAACATAAGTCTCAATATTATCTAACCCAAGGTCAAATTCTCAATACCCCACTAAGAGGCCACAAATACTTTCATAAGTATAAAATTGACTTTGCCCCTAGATGGGTACGTCCCTATAGAAGTTATTGACCTTTTTTTCTTTCTGAAAAACTAGTAAAAATAAATAATCGCAGAAATAAAGATATGAAATTTAGTCCCTGCTAAACGAAAAATATGATAGCAGATTGACTAGGAGCAAGTTCCGTTTAAACCAACTGTCTAGAAATTCATCATATGCAGCTTATGAATTCATCTAAACTCCAAATTAACAAAATATATACCTTTAGGCACCTGGTTGGATTCATTAGTCTTCTTCAGGTCAGAAGCATCCGGACGAGCAGCCACATTTTTAGACACATCAGGTGAAGGAGAAATTTCTTTTTGATTGATAGATGGTGGAGCTGCTTTAACTGGACTCGTTTTCTGCCTATTTTGGAACCAACTTTGCACCTAAGAGACACATGAAGCAGTGAGACTTACACATAAATTACAAAAGAGTGTCAAGGAACATATGAGAAAGAAAGTTATAAGATTATGGGAAAAAAAAAGCACCTCATCCCACTTTACAACAGGTTTCCCAGCCCTCCCAGTAGATCGACTGCATACATACAAGTTCTTTTTGAGGTCTAGAGTCAAAGCATGCAAATCTTCCAAGCTACTTAAAAATGTTGCAAAAAGTAGGGCGTTGAATTACTGCAAAAATTTACCTAATTCCCTTTGCAACTTTCACACAAAAGTCCCGGTTGACTGACAATTCTCCATATTCTGTAAACAAGCATTCCAGCTTCTCAATCTGTCAATAGATATTAAAGGATTAAACCAATTTCAAAACTCCCTCTATAATACAACAGAAGAGAGCATTGATTTTCTTGCTCACACAACAGTCGGAACAGGCTTAAATTTGATAAAGATAAACAGAAAGGGGAGGGGGTGGGGTGACAGGAGAATCAGATAAAGGTCAGGAAAAAAACAATTTTTTCATAAGTTAGAAATTCTGCATTAATATATTTCCGTGCAGAACTTGACCCCCTAAAAATGACATGAGGGAACCTGTAGATCAATTATGCGATAGCGCAAATGATTCCCCTTTACAGTCCCTTCCTTACTACAAAAATATAAATAAAAAAAAGTACGTACTTGTACCACAACAACAGCAATATCAGAGCCTTAACCCCAATGACAGGATTGGCTACATGAATCAAGCAAACATCTCTTGTAGTGATATATGCTCCTATAAGCCCAAATTCCTAGATATCACCATCCAAGTCAACTTTGTTCTTCTTTGGCTTCTTCTAAGATCTCGTGCTCTCAACTCTCTACTTTCTTTATTAGTATTTCTTCTAGCCTCCGTCTTATTCCCAAACCAACACAATCAATTTCCTCTTATGTTATTCTCACGTCCTCAAAATATCTCCATTACTAATATAATCCTTAAGGTGTTCCCACACATCCATCTCAAGTTCTCAACATACACATCTATGCTAACCCATTTGCTACTCTTCATTTGATTGGCGTCTAGGTCAATAGCTCGATTTATCCAGAGAACTGGTCTCAGATACCTTTTAAAAAAAAAAACCTTCTTTTTGGTAATTCCTTAACATCCAATGTTACTACACCGTCACTTGACTCCCTGTTAGTAATAAAAAAGGTAAGTGCGTGTAGCAAGTGCAACAGGAAGCAAACTCTAACTTAAGGGTTCTCCCTGCACGGGCTAAAGGCTCACAAACTCTGTTACTAACCTAAACCCATAAATTTGATACAATAAAAATAACTTGAAATATTCAATAAACATCACTCAGGAGGTCATAACATGAATCTTAATACACATGCTAGCACATTCATAGGTAAATCATTCATAAGTTTTGTATAGCCTTAAAGTGCAAACTCAACCATTGAAACAGAAAATTGACATACAAAATTCAGTACACATTATTCACTCATGTACTCCTACTTCCAATTGAGGCTTGACTAAGGTAGAGGCATACACGCAGTCTTCACAATTGCATGACTGCCCAAAGCATATCATCCATGATTAAGGATAGTAGGTAAATCAATTTAGTCCAGCCTAAAGCACCTAATTCATCTCCAAAAGATATTCTAGAAACATTATCAAACTAAAATAACCCACTAACAAGTCCATAATGAACAGTAAAGTGTTATAGTTGATCTCTGGGCAATTAATGCACAACCATACACCAAATGCCCAAAACATGTCATCCCTCCCCCGAACAACCATCTAAAAAGAGCCAGCATGTCTTACAATTGAAGAGTCTTACATTTTCTATGACATTTTCCTTTTTTTGGTAAGGAGAAAAATCCTACTAAACCAACACCTCTCAGTCCAACAACATAGGTCAACGCTTGAGTGAGGGGGAGAAAGGAAAGGAAATCCCCACTCCCAAGCAGAAATTGATTAGATGCTAGGGCTTGAACTTGTGAGGTGAATTCCTCACCATCTCCACTAAGCTTGTTTGGTTCTTTCTACTTTGTATGACATTAGAATGGGAAATCATACACTATATGGATTCAAGAGAAATGAAAGTCTATGTTTAATACAAATTCAAACTTCCTATGACATTGAAACAAGCTTCATATACTATAAAGATTCAATTTTCTATACCCAATAAAAATTCCAAAGCTAACAAAAAGTGAAATGAATATTCTAATGAAAGTTCAATAGAACCACGAAGTAGTAAATTCAAGAAACCTCCAACTGAAAATGGTGACTTTTTATAATTGGTGACACATTACATCACACAATTAGGCAATGCATACATAGAAAAACAGCATTTTAGATATAAAATTCTTGAATTAAACCATAGAATTCAACATACGAACACAAAAATTGACTAAACAGATTAACCCTAAGGCATCTAATAAAAAACCCAGAAAAACACTAAGCAAAACAGCACTGCCCATTACCCACCTCCCAAAAAAATTGGGAATTCACTGTAAATTCATAGCAATACAAAAATTTACGAAATTTCATCAAAACCCAAATAAAGTTTCATAAAAACAAAAATACCCAGACAAAAAAAATACTTACTTCGATATCTGTGAAGCCAGAAAAGACCTTTCTTTCTCTGGGACGAAGACGATCCATGGAAAATAAACACTCAACAGAAAATACCAAAACCCTACTTTTTTTTTTTTTGGGTCTTTCCAATTTTGAATTAAAGCGCCAGTTTACAGTCTCTGGTGTTTAAAGCGGGTTTCATGGAGTTAGCAGGGAAATTCAACTTCCATGTTTGATGGAAAATGAAAAATGAGAGAGAAATTTTGGATTTTCACATAATTTTATATTTTTATAAGTACGAATGTTCGATGCGGTACATGTTAGAGTTGATCATCAATGGTCCATTAGTCCGGCCCGAAAATTATGCAGGCTTGGCCAGAAAAATTAGGCCTATATTTTATAGGAATAGTATGAGTAATCGAGTATAAGAAAATATTGGAATGTAAATAAGTGACAAACTTGATCCCTGTAATAATAATTGGGAGAAAACTGAAACCTAACCCTTCAAAATTGATTCTCAAATCCAGATTAGCTCAAAGGGTGAAGCTGGTGGTATACCAAAAAAAAAAAAAAAAAAAAGTGACATACTTGTAATGAAATCGCGGAATTAACGATTTTACCTTAGAATCACTTTAGCTGTTACTAGTTTTATCTCAAAATATTACTCCCTCCGTTTCAAATTAGTTGACATGTTTTGACTTTTGACATTATTCATAAACCTTACTATGACTAACATTTGTGAGTTATATATATATGAAACAAATATAGTCGTGTGTTAGATCCATTTTAATGTGTACTTAATTACAATTAAAATTAAACTTTTTAAATATTTTTCAATAGTATAATTAAAGATATTTTCAATTAAATATACGCAAACTATTGGGTCCGTCCACCCGCACCCAAGTGTTTGTGCGTTCGAAGACGACGATGACGATGACGGCAATGGTGGATGACGGCGATGACGATCGGCGATTTAAACCCTAGATCAGGTTTGTGTTTGGGCTGTGATTTTGGTTGTGGTTTGCGATTGGCGGTGGTGTGCGACTTGCGGTGGCCGATGGTTTGCAATCTACAGCTGGTAGTTGCGGTGGAAGGTGGGTGGTTGTTGGTGGCTGGGTAGTTGCAGTGTATGCGGAGGTGTGGAGACTGATGCGAGACTGGTGCAAGGTTGGTGGCTGCGTGCCTGCGCTGCTCTGTTTTGGATTGAAGGATGGAGCAGGGGTTGCAGCATGGTGGTGTGAGTTTGGCCGTTTAGGGGTGGTGTCGTGGTGAAGACTGAGGGAGTGCGTGACTTTGAATTTATTTGGCTGATACATTTGTGTTGTTGGCTTATTTTGGGTTGTTGGCTTATAGGTCTTATACATTTTGGGTTCTTGGCTGATACATAATTCATATCAGCCATTAAAATGTACATATCAGCCAATTGATATTTCATATCAGTCAACATTCAAGACATATCAGACATTTATAAATACGTATCAGCCAACAAAAGGAACCTATCAGCCAACAAAAGATACATATCAGCCAACAAACGCTACTTATCAACCAACAGAAAGAACATATCAGCCAACAAAAGGATGAAATTAGCAAAGAAAAGCAACAGGTAAGCCAACAAAATAAACATATCAGCCAACAAAATGAAACATATAAGCCAACAATTAAAATATACATATCAGCCAACAAAATAAATATATCAGCCAACTAAAGAATATATAAGTCAAATGATGTCTGATCAGCCAACAAAAGGGGAAAAAAAAAATATATATATATATCAGCCAACAAAAGGAATATATTAGCCAACACAAAAACCATATCAGTCAACACATGAAACATATCAGCCAACGATTGAAATGTATCAGCCAAACCTCCCGCACCAAACAGTTCGTGTGTCCGTACGCACGCAATACCTTCTCTTAAATATATACATTGACAAATGTGATAGAAGTAATGTGTCAACTACTTGCAACGAAGGAAGTACAATTTTGACAACATGGACTCCCTCGCTTGTGTATACATGTTTAGGTCAAAGTATAATCCGACTTGTTATTAGTGGGTTTTGACATAATTATCTAGTCTGAGTGGTCAAGTCCAACCTAACCCCATGACTCGAAATGAGCCACATTTATTTTTGTTAAACCACAAAATTTGGAGTTTAAATAAAAAGGATATGAGATAATTGAAGAAATTTTATTATATTGAATACGAAAAATTATATTTAAATGATGACTCCTGGATAAAAAAATTAATAAGGTATAAATTGGTATCCATACTTTCATGGTATCATGATATGTATTCCATATTAGGGTTGTATAATCATGGTCAATGCAAGAAAACAACACTAGCATCTCACCAATCTTGCAACGTGAGCAACCTGATTAATGCAAAGGATTAGCAGATTCATCTCTTAAAATAGTAGTAATTTGATCATTATTAATGCAAAGGATAAGCAATAACAAGACTAGGTTATTTGGATTTGATTTTAGTTGAGTTTAAGATTTTGATGTCTTCACTTAAAGTATATGTATTATGATAAGAATCATCTAATATGAAATTAAAAGTATGGTATCATGATATGAATCTTCCTTGTCTAAATCGATACCTTTGTGAGAGCATTGTTTTCGTTGTGCGTCTCATGATTAGAGGAATACAGATAAAACTTAAACTTTCATGGTATCATATCGATTTAGTCAAGGAAGATTCATATCACTTAAACTTTATGGTATCATGATATGAATCTTCCTTGTCTAAATCGATATGATATGATTTGAAATCCTTATTTGATTGAACCCTTGTTTTTCATATTTGATTTGATTGGAAGTTGATTGATTTTTTTTTTTTTTTTTGATGCAAATTGAACGTTGTTTGTTGTTGTACGCTAATATACACGGAGTATATAAAAAAAGTTCTATCAATTGAGATTTTGTTACTTTGTTAGTGTTATCTCCAATCTCTTAATAAGGATTTTGAATTCAAATATTTCATACTTGTTTTTCATGACTTTTAATTTTAACAATAAACAAACAAAAATAAAAAGCTATGGCCTACCAATCTACTATGGTATGGTATGAATTTTTCTAATCATGTTAGAATCAATCTAATTCTAATACGAGAGTAATAAAATAATATGGCGGAAGAATATGGTGAAGAGAACAAAGTTAGAATGTCATGATAGTCCAATGAAGTAAATAACTAATCAAACTTCGCAATGTTTATCCATACCAGCTGCCAATAAAAGTTTTCTAGGAATTTCTACGTTAGTTGACTTGTTTTCATGTGGTCACGTCAAATAAACAAAGAATGTTGTATTTATTTATCATAGGATTAATAAATAAGTACAGATTCCTCGACAAAATAGCAAAAATACGTGTTCCTTGTTTTATTTAATTAAATACCATCCCATCAGCTGCAATCACCATAAATAAAGACAGACATACACAACCAAAAAACATAATCCAACACATAATTGAAGATAACAATATCTAGAAATTTTTTTATGACTATGCATAAACATACCAATATTAATTTTATACAATACACACTCAGTTGATTCTAAATTTGGGAACTAAGTTTTACCACTCTTTAAGTTTTATCTGTATTCCTCTCATGAGACGCACAATGCAAACAATGCTCTCACAAAGGGGTCTACTGCCGAGGCATCTACATACATATATTGCTCAGATTAGTTCCCCAAAACATCCTGTTCTAGAAGACAAACAATCTAATGATCCTAAATAATCATTAATCAACAATCAGCGCCCCTTCTAACACCACACATCAGAGAAAAGCAGGAAGCATGTCGGACAGAAACAAGTAGCTAACAGGAATCAATAGACAAGGGGAGAAGGGGAGGACGGGGGTACTTGTGACATATATCTTCAAGATCAATCCATAAGCTGCTCATGCCTCAACCATATAGGAAACCAGTTCTGTTCCACCTCACCTTCCATCGGATGAGGTAAATGATTCAGCAAACCCTGATGGCCTTGTAGGTATGCTTGTTTGGGTATTGTCTCTACTTGCAAGGAAGGATGATGAAGAAGAATCGTCGAGGTTGCTATCTCCATAGGCCTGCCACTTCTTCAGGGCTTGTGGTAAGGTCATGTCAAGATCAATTCCATAAATGTCCTCGGAGTTATCTTCTGAAGGCTTCCACACATCAATGAGAGAAGAGAGGACATTTACTACATGACCCATTTCAGGTCTCTGGTATGGCTCCCTAGCACAACAGTGGCCAGCCAGCTCAGCAACAGTATTGATACTAGCAACAGTCTCCTCGTTGAGTTCAAGGGTGGGATCGATTGCTTTTTGGAAAGAGTCCTTGTTAATGTACATCCTCCGGAACCAAGTCACCAGGTGAACACTGTTCTCTGGTTGGGTTTCGTCAAGTGCCCTCCGCCCCGTAATTATCTCCATTAATATCACTCCAAAACTGAATACATCAACTTTTGTAGTTATGCGGCCCATTACTGGCAAAACAAAACACAAATCCAAGTTAGAGGAATTAGACCAACATATCAGATAACTAGCAGAGTATCATTTTACCTTTTTGTATATGCAGCTAACAAGTAATCTAACACGGTATTATAACACCTTTATGTTCATGCCAAGAGATAAAGAGAGAGACCCTTACTTATGGATGAGAATATTACTAAATTTTATTTCATAGGTAGTAACTATTTATAAAAGGGAATTAGATAATAAATATCAAGTACTCGTAGTCGAAACTATTAAATAACACAGATCACAGATGGTAACTCAGAATCCCCCCCCCCCCCTTTCCCCCAACAATCTTAGTCTGCCTGTAGTCATACCCAGAAATTGCAAACCATGCTTACTAGGTAAATAGTGAAACATCCCACTAACAGCGTGTGCAAGTGTTATCCTGCTTTTAGTTTTGTTTAATAACACAAAACTGGGGAAATTGGGAAGTGTTGACTTCTGAAAGAACACTTATTCGTGGGTGATACTGGTTAATATAACAGATATTATCAGCAAATGACCAATAAAGGAAGCTTGCTTCTCATTAGATAAATTAGAAGGTTAATTAAAGCACATCCTAGAATTAAATTTGTCAAGCCAGAGGATGCTTAGTTGTTATTAGGAAGCCTTAACTCTACAAGGCCTCTGGCTTTTATGGACCTTATTAAACAAGCTTATCAAGAGTCAAAATTCACACATAACCCCCAACAAACTTGCACAAGCACACACACAAAGACAAACATGCTCCTCCAAGCTAAATTATTATTTCATCAGTTGACAAAGCATATCTGTTAACAGATCTTCTATTTGATTCAATTATTTAGCCAGGAAAAGAAAAAGCAGTAAGCAAAACACCATGTCATAATTTTTTTTTTTTTAGGAAAGAGTTCCTGTTTTGTTAATATTTAGGACCAGAGTTACCTGATTTGACCCCACCCCTGCAAACCGAAATAGTAAATTCTACTAGCAAATTGGTATTTTTGGCCCAATTTAACAAATTAGGTAGCCAACCCGTACCAAATCTCATACTAGTAAATCAGGAAACATTGTTAAGGATATAGCGCAGCCTTGACAAGTAAAGCATTAAGGATCGGATAGCATCTTAGTTAAATAAATTGTCCCCTTTGTCTTTGAATAATAGGCCACATTTGATTGGAGGTTATTTTGAAGAACATTGAGTTGAAATTTCTTTACTACCCTTCACCAATCAAAGATTTATATCTTTACTATTCCAATATTGTATTTCTTTGAAATTCTGAATCAAAGATATTATCATTAATGGTGGTATGATAAAGTTAAAATCTTAACTTACTAAAACTAGAAAGCGACATATCATATAGTGGTGACCATATTAACTATGCTTATCACTTTGAAGCAGACATATACAGAAGAATATCTCAATACATAAGGATTTAACTTTACCTGCATATTCAGGAGCTAGGTAACCAAACGTGCCTGCCAGCCTGGTTTCTATCGAGGTTTTCCCACCATCAGGTGCAAGACGAACAAGTCCAAAATCTGCAACTTTTGCACGCATATCATCTCCCAAAAGAATATTAGAAGGTTTAAGATCCCTATGAATGAAACTTTGATGTGCTAAACTGTGTAAATACTCAACGCCTCTGGCCACATCTAATGCAATAGTTAACCTTTGATTCCATTTAAGAGGTTCCAATTCCTCATCCTTCCAATGAAATAGGTATCTACTCAAATCACCTTGTGGCAAGTACTCATAGACAAGAAGCTTCTCATTTCCATCCAAACAGAATCCCAGGAGGGCAACCAAATGTCGATGGCGAACTTTAGTAAGAACAGCAATCTCAGACTTAAATTCTGCCAATCCTTTGTCTCCTAAAACTCCAGAATTCATCCTCTTCACTGCAATCTGGGTTCCATCAGGCAGCTCCCCTTTATAGACTGTTCCAAAGCCCCCTCTTCCCAGAACATTGTCATCACTAAAGTTGTTAGTCACATTCCTCAACACTTGAATAGAAATGACCATGTTATTAGTCTCTATTACATGGACATCACTAGTGCCACTGCTCCCCTGACTTTGGTCCTCACTCATTGCCTTGCCATTCACTCCAGACCCGGTGAATGTGATTTTGACAGCATCATCAGACCCAGAATGATTTGGATGGATCACCACAGTATTAGACTGTTGTACCCTCCCATAGAGCTTTTTCCTTCTCAAGAAACAAAATAGCATTAAACTAGCAAAAGAAACAAAGACTACACCTCCAACAACTGATCCAACAACTACTCCAACTTTGGAACTTTTTCTAGAGGTTTCTCCAGGTCCACCAGAAGAGCCACCTCCAGTGGATGTGCTAGGATGATCTTTGCCAATATCAGCATTCCCACGTGCATTAACAGCAGTGTGGGCAAAAGCTGGAATATTACCATAAAGATTATTAAAAGACACATCAAGTGTCCTGAGGTTAGGCATTTTCGTAAGTTCATCAGGTATGGTACCCGTGATATTATTATGTGAAAGTATCAATGTCTTAACCAATGTAAGAGTAGCAAATTTTGGCGAAAGAGTTCCAGTTAGACCCTTACTCTGTAAACTTATTATTGTAATGTTATCTTGAGAGCAAGTTATCTCCAACCAACCAATACAAGGATTATTGCCTCCCCAATCTTGGGCAATTTGAAAAGGGTATCCAAATGGTTCCATAACTGATATCAATGTATTCACACGGCTATCACAGTTCACACCAGGATCAGGCAAACAAAACCTGTTCTTGTCGGGTAAGATGTCTGCAGCTACTGAATCAGGAAATTTAGGGGTTGGTCCTTGTAGAGCATTGTTTGTCAAGTTAACCACCTTAAGGGATGACATTCTTGTCAAAGAAACAGGGACTGGACCTGTGAGGCTATTGTCCCTCAAATTCAGATCCTCTAAACCAGCCAATTTTGACAAATCTGGAATAGGACCGGTGAGGGCATTCATATTCAACCATATTTGTACCAACTGGGTCATATTCTGCAAAACATCAATTGTCCCATTAAGACTTCGACTACCATGGGAATCCAATTGCCCATTTAACCACAGGGACTGAAGCCCAAGACCCGAAAAACTCGAGGGTAAACCACCAGTCAGATTATTGTTGGACAAGCGCAAATGGATTATACCTGGGAAATTATCAGGGTTGAAAATATCAGGTATATTACCAACAACATTGGCTGACATAGCAGAAAAATTCTTCAAAGAAGAAGCATCCTTGAGCCCCTGAGGTATAGACCAAGTACTAAATGGGTTACTGTCCAGATATACTTCCTGGAGTGAAGTCAAACCGTCAAAGAAGTCATCAGGGATAGAACTAAAACTGTTGTTATGAAGATATAGCCTCTGTAGCGAGCTCAGCCCCTTAAAACTCGGTAATGGGCCTGTTACTTTGTTATTCATCAGCTCAAGGACTTCAAGGCTTGTGAGGTTGCCTACTGCAGGGGATAAAGTGCCAGTCAACCCTAGACTTCTCAATTGTATGCGTGTGACCCGATTGCTCGAGTCACAAGCCACACCCGGCCACTTGCACGAGTCTGGAGCAGACCAATCAACATTTGTAGGGAGCTTTAGGCTCTGTTTCAAGGACTGCATTGCAGCAGAATCCAATGAGGCGGACTGTGGAGTAGTGGGCACTACAAGCAGAGACACTACAAGAATAGTCATCTGCAGAGTAACCATCCGTAGGGTTGAAGCCCTCGGATGCTCGATCGACATCTTCGTGACAATTATCACACCTACATAAATTATCAGTTTAAAAAATCATCATCACCAACCTATGAATAACCAATATATAAATTATCTCAATTTTTGAGGTCTAATGGTTTCATTTCAGTTCAGTTCATTCAGAAACTGCAACCCTATATTCCAAGATCTTCATCTTTCACAAAATCAACTAGAAACCTAAATCCAACATGCATCTATAAACAAGAATCACAATTCCAATTTAATTCAGAAATTCCCAATTCAAACAAAAACCCTAAACTACACATCTTAAACTAAAAAAAAAAAAAAAATCATTATATAATCAACAATTCCAAAACCAATCTTAAACCCAGAAATCACAACCCCACAAAAAACCCACAAACCCCAATACACAAAAACACTATAAATAACAACCCACCATAAAATTAACTCAAAAACTCAAAATTAATCCCAGAAAAATCAAAATTCAGACAACCCAAAAATAGAAAACAAAACCCAGAAAAGCTAACCTGGAGATCAGCAGGACAAGTGTAGAACTGAGGAGAGAGAAACAGTGTCAAAGCTAAAGAAGAGAGAGAAAGAGAAACGTTACTGTAAGAATTTCAGTATCTTGCGGCGTGTTTGGCTGAGGGTTTTTTTTTTTTTTTTTTTTTTTTGAGTTGGTAAGAATAAATGAGAAAGAGAAAGAGAAAGATGGTAAGAAAGTAGGAGTATAAATTTGGAAGTAAAGAAGAAGCAAATTCGGTTGAGAGATTCTTATTACCAATTGAGATTCGAAATCAATCTCCGTTGATTATGGATTAATTTGATGAAGGTGATAATGGAAGACAACAAGAAAGAGAAAATGGCGGGGTAACTGGCATTGTGTAGTACTTTCATAACATAAAATCGTGTAATAAAGTCAACCTTTAGACTAAATTTTTTTCTTTCGTTATATTTAGGAATGCTATTTTTTTTTTTTTTTTATTTTTTTTTTTCTTTTTTTGATTATTATTATTATTATTTTTTTTTTTTTCTGAAAATGATAGTATGAATTGTAATAAAGAAAATACGTCTTGCTGGTATAAAATAAGGTATTTTGGTCTAATGTTATTTAATTTTAGGAAAATGCTATTCATAACCCTAAAGACTATGTATAACAAACTAAAAGATGAAAGTATTAATGAAATTTCATCATTAATTACACTAATTTACGCGTTATTTTGTCTTACATTCTTAAATTAATACCATATAAGGAAAGATATTTAATGCTTATTTATAGCCGGCTACATAAAGCATTATCGTTAATTTTATTTTATGTAACTGAATATAGTTTTGTTTTTTTTTTTTTTTTCAATTATATTAGCTATTTTTTCTGTGTTACATTTAAGAATGCATTTTTTTTTTTAATCATAGTTTGAGGCATTGAGTTGTGTAATAAAGCAGATGTGTTCACTCGCATAAAATCAGGCGTCATTTTGGTCTAATTTTATTTAATTTTATTTCATATATGTGATTGAATATAATTTTAGCTGTACTTTTACATTAATGTTTTAAGTTAAATATGGGATGTTATATATGTTTAAAGGATATATTTCAAATATGCAAGTTTTAAGATTTACATTAATGTGCAATAAAAAATATGAAGTATATAGTAATAAATAAACAAGAATTAAAATTATTGTATGATTTGTTCTCAGTAATACGCAGTATATTGACAAGTCTAATCTGGTCCAATTTTGACATAAATAAGTTTATGTACTTTTGATATAAGTTGAAGATAATAAAAGGAAATAAGGCTAATACATTTAGAAAATTTGTTTTATAAAGAATTTATCATTTTAGAATGTTATTAGACATACATCAAATCGGTTTTTATTTATATAATTAAAAACAAACTTATCTTTGGACACCTAAGATTGTTTGTTCCATCACCCATGACTAAACGTCCAAGCATCTTAATCAAAGAGATTAAATTACCAAAGAAATTAATACAGTATATGTTATCACTTGATTGGTTAGTTTAATTTAGGAATTAAATTATGGATAATTTGGTGTTTGTGATGTTATTTTAAGCAATTTGTACTTAAGCTATTCAATTAGGAAACGTCTTTCGTGGGAAGTTTTTGGACTTGCATGTTCAACCCATTTCCTCCAATCATTATTATTAGGAAACATAGAGAACTCGAAGTAGAGTTGGAAGCTCCATTTGATCTGTTAAAGAGTAGACATGCAACATTGTTAGTAGGAAAAGTAATTCCGTTTGAACAATTATATATACATATAAGAAAATTATCTTAAAAAATTAGCTAACCTTGATGAACAAGTTTTTTTATTGTGTCCCTTTTGTCGACAAACACTACATGTCACCCTTGCTCGATTACCTTCATCCATCTCATTTCGTAATCTTTGGGAAGGAGGTCGTCCAGGACTACGCTTGTGACTAGCATCGGCAACAACTTTTGGTCCATTATAATGTGTCCAATAGTCTTTGTCAGGGATAGGATGAAATGTAGCTCTAAATGTTCCCATATATTCACACTTGAATAAAATGGGTCAACAAATTGAGCTGGTGACAAACTATATGACCTACATACAGCAAGAACATGGGAACAAGGAATTTTGTATGTATGAAGCTTGTTGCATGTGCAAGTTTTACGACTAAGGTTGACTGTATGGGTATGAGAACTCTTTTTTTGTTCTCTATTGCCACGTCCAGTTGTCACTTGGTAGATGTCATCGTCTCGGTGATACATCTCAACCTTGTGATGAACTGCTTTAGCATCATTAGCTTCTATGTCCTTCGTTGTTTTATCGCTATACAAATGTCCATCAAGAAACCTTTTTTTCGATGATTCACGTCTTTGTACAAAATATGTATTCACTCGAAAGAATGTCAATTTGACTAGTGCTGTAATAGGTAAAAAACGAGCTCCCTTAAGCACATTACTGAAGACCTCAGCTAAGTTGGATGTTTTTAGCCCATATCTGAAACCACCATCATGGCAAAGAGACCACATACTAGCATCAATATTAGCTAAATATCGACGAGCTTCTACATTCATCTCACCTATTTTTTGCAATCCATGGTCAAACTTTTTCTTTTGATGTTGGAAAGCTGTCCAACCAAATATTTTCTTCAGCTCTTTGTTCTTAAATTGAGTATGAACATTTGAGGCCAAGTGACGAATACAAAATCTATGATACGCATATGGCTCTCTCCATCCGGTGTTTTCTTCCTTCATTGCTTTCATAATGCCACCATGTCTATCTGAAATAACACACAAGCCAGATCGTTGTGTAACAAATCTCCTTATACATGCCATAAACCATGGCCAAGTGTTGCCATCTTCACATTCAACAATGGCAAAAGCAAGTGGAAAAAGCTGGTTATTAGCATCAACGCTCATTGCAATTAAGAGAGTCCCCTTATATTTTCCATATAAATGAGTCCCATCTATGGTGATTAGAGGGCGACAATGCTGAAATCCCTCTATAGAAGGACCAAAAGCCCAAAAAACTCTCTGGAAAATATGAAGGTTAGGATCCGCGGTTTCACGATTGGCAAAGTGAACAATGGTACCGGGATTTGCCTCCACCATAGCTTGCATGAATTGTGGAAGAATTTCATATGACTCCTCCCAATCACCAAAGATTTCAGCTATAGCTATTTGTTTTGCACTCCAAGCTTTTTTGTACGAGATAGTGTAATTGAATAGATTTTTCATCACCTCAATCAAAACACGAACCTTGACGGATGTATCAACCTCTACAATGTTGCGTATATGATGAGCAATAAACTTAGATTTCAAGTTAGAGTGATCCTTTGGAAGAATGTCACTAACACAAGTGAAAGTATGAGGACCCTTGTATGTGACAATTGTAAATTTATCGGAGACTAAAGTCTTGCGTGTAGCTCTTAACTTCCAAGAACAATTCACAGGTTTCCTACCACAAATAAAGGTTATTGTGGTTGGTCTTGATTCACTCACTTTAAAACTTTGATTTCTTTGTACAGAGTAACTTGTCACTGCCTCAATCATTGCATCTTTGTTTGCAAATTCTTGACCAATGCAAAATTCAACCCCTGACTTGTAAGAAGCCACAGAAACCCATGACACCCACTTATTAACTTCATCTTCGTCAATTTCGTTAATTTGTGTAAACTCAGGGACTGGAGCACTAGAAGATACTACATCACTCTGCTTATCTTTGTTACTTTCGGCAGTTATGTCACCCTTATTCACCATATTTAATTCCTCATTAGCTTCATCACCTTCTCTATCACCCTCCTCGACGTCAACATCATTACAAGTGAAATGTATATTGAGAATTATGACTATCCTCTAATGTATGAGCATTAGTAACTTGATCAAAAAAATATTGGTCATTTGTGAACAACTAGTATATGTACTATTTGATGGATTTTCAAATGACATTTTCCTACAAATTAGAGTAAAAAAAATTATTATATAATCATACATATAAAAAAAAAAATCAAATCAAACTAGCTACTCCCAAAACTCAATAAATCTAATGTCGTCTACTCCTTTTCACAGTACAATTAGTCATTTAATATTGTAGGCATTATTTAATCAAAGCTAAATTAATTACATCATAATAAGCAATAACCCTTGGATTTAGTAGTAAAGATATTCATACAATTGTATATTAAGTATTGTGACTCTGAGCACTTGTAAGTGGTGCATGTCTGACATATTCAATTGCAAAGTCTAATTCACCTACCTTATATGAGTATAATCAGACGATACTCACGAATAATTTTTCATAATTAGGTTAAATTTTACCAATTTACATTGTTCCGTTAAAGTTTAATCTACTTGTTACGTAAGCCCATAGAAATTTCAGTTGAATTTTAATTAGAAAAGAAGGAAAACATACCTGATTATAGTGATGCCAGAGATTGACTATGCTTCCTTGCAGATCTTGCATCTATCATCAACGTCTATAACAATAGTGAAGTAAAACCTAAGAGAACTAGTTTTGCCCGTAAAAAAAAAAAAAAAAAAAAAAAGAACAAAGTAGAACTAGTTTTGAGACTCTAATTTTTAATTTAGACTTTTAAAACGAAGCAATACTATTAACTCCTAGCTTTGTAATTTCCGAACCTACATGGACACTACTTTGAGAAATATTTTTAAGTGAACACTATTTTAGTAATTTATTTATTTTTTAACACCAATTTGGCAAATCGTTCAGAGAACTATGACTCGTATTTTATTCCTTGTAATTATCTGCAACTTTGTTTCCTTGTTGTGTCTTGTAGATTCTATACTTTAATTTAGCTGTAATAAAGAGTTTTCTTTAGTTATGAGGTCGATTTGCCACCCAAAACATTACTTAGTTGACATTATATTAATAGCTCTATGTATAGTAAAAATAATTAAGTTATGTTCAACAAACTACCTGTAAATAAAAAAGTTAACAAGGTTAATCAACATAATTTGGCAAAAAAAAAAAAAAAAAAAAGCTCTAGTCATCGTTACAGACAAAATTAAGGTTTTTGGGATAGCTTCGATTTGCTCAGAATTAACAAGCATAAGAGTTGTAACATAACTAGCCTCGAGTGCGACCGCCTAGGGCCCACGCCCTGTACATATCCACCATAGGTATTAGGTAATAGGTAGTGGGTTTAGATATGGGGGAGGGGGGTGTCTGCTCATGTACCGCCCTGCCCATCCATAGTTCTAGACTTGTGTACAAGTCCAAAACACAAGCGACACTACTAATTAAATGATACGGGAGGATAGCGAATAATTTGTGATACCCCCCATCCCTTATCTACATCCTACCAAAGTTGAAGCGGATTTTTCAAGCATGACATTTGATTCGTCGTGATTTTCAGGTATTTTGGACACGATTGATCTTTTAGAGGAGTCAGAAATAATTTTAAGGGATAAAACTACTCTGCATGTTATGCAGATTTAGAGTCTGGAATGAATGAGCTCAATTGATTAAGATATGATGATGGGCTAAGCAAGTATTCCATAATGCATATGCATTGCCCTCAAATGATTAGGACATCAAGGCTGTCAGGCTGGCTATAGAGAGAGACAAAATGCCAGGCATTCCTTGGCTTCTCAACTGTATCCGTCCAACCTGATTGATCGAGTCGTGCCCCACATTATCCCACTTGTCTCCATGGTCTATAACAAGGGAGCTACAAGCTCTGTTTCAGTTGTTGCATTGATGCAGCAAACTGGCCCAGGGTCTGAACTCACTGGATGCTCATAATTGTAAAAATTACAAAGTTCTTCTCATAAATTATGAATTTATGAGTAATAAACATACGGATATTAGCTGTTATGTGTGCTTTATGTGGCTGATATACACCTTATACAAAAAGATTTAATTCCCTCTATGTATAATTTTCAAGCATGTTTATACACCCTTGCCCCGGCTTATTCTTTTTACACCCGACAGATTCTCAAGATTTGCATTCGAATAAGTTTGATAAAAATTGAAGTCTTAATTCATAAAAGCAAAAATTCAGCTGAAGGAAACAGCTTTGAGCAAAATTATTTCATTGAAACTTCCAAGTTCAATATACTGGTTGGATTTTATAAAAATTGAAGTCTTAATTCATAATAGCAGATCCGGTAGATACAATACTCGTATAACAATGCATAGCACTATATATTGATCTGCAGACATTCAAGAAAGGAATGTATGCAGAAAATTAGCCGGAGTAGAATGTAAAGATTACAAAAGGATAACTAGACTAAGAAGCCCAAGTAAAGGAAGATCCAAAACTGCAGGGAATTTCATAACCACATTCTTCAACGGTAATTTCTGTAATTAGGGCTGTACATGCAGCTCTCAGCATATTTTACCAGATTCTCTGGCTGTGGAAGCCGACTAGCCAAACCTACACAAAAGCACAGATGGATAATCAGCGGACTACAAGAAGATCCAAGTATTTCTTCATATATCAGACAGTTAAAGTAATTGCTCACCGAGTTCATAAGCCTTCTCTGCAACTTTGGCAGCAATATTAGCAGATATATTTCTAATGTCTTTGTATGGTGGATAGATAAGTCCCTTCGCTAAGTGCTCTTCTGTAACTTGTGCAGCCAATGCCTCAGCTGTTTACAGATTGATAAAGAGTTACTTTTACTTTTTCTCCGTCAAGGAAGATAACAAAAATCATAGGGTAGGAAAAAAAAAATGGTTTTATTGTGCTATTTAAAAAATTTCTGAAAGACCCAGAGAGATTAGCTTCAAAAGTAGGAAGAAGATAGAGCTGGTCAAAACTGGCCTCATCCAACTCAGGCCGTGTTTACAGAATGCCAGCCCAATTGATCGGACTTTTATGGGGAGTATGTTACCGACTCCAGCTCAATCTATACCCGATCTTATCAATTTTCTGCAGTACTTTCCAGGCCAAAATGCAGCCTGGCCTGATTTTTTGGACAATGGAACAGTCCATGATCAGCTCTAGAAGAAAAGTTGTATGAAGAATTGTAGAGGCTATATGTCTTTGCACAATCACAAAACAAGAAATCAAAATTTGTAGTTTAAACTTTTACAGTTTCAGTGGGGCACTTACAGGCAGCCAAAAGCATGTCATCATGAACACGAATAGCACCACACATTATCAGACCCAAACCAAAACCAGGGAATATGTAAGCATTATTTGCCTGCAACATGACAATTAAAGGTTAACTTTCAATCTAGATAAAGAGGGTCCCTAAAAAAAAGGCAGTGGTTGCAGGTTAGACCTGTCCAGGAACAAAAGTATGTCCTTCATATTCGACTGGATCAAATGGGCTTCCACTGGCAAATATTGCTTGGCCCTAAATCATTTCAAAGAATAAAGCCATATTTATGTCAGTTTCATCTTGTAGAAAAGAAAGAAATAAAGGTGAGAATTGAAAATTGAAAAGGCAAACAAAAACGGTTATTTACCTTGCTCCATGTGTAGGCCTCCTCAGCAGTACATTCTGACTGTGATGTAGGATTTGATAGAGCAAGGATGAGAGGTTTCTGCACAGATAACCACATGAACACACTATGTTAAGCTTACAACTAGACCTAGCAAAACCACGCCGTCCCAGATTACTTGAAATTACATGACCCAAATTTGATCAAACTATTTACCCAACGTCTCAACCTGACCCGACTCAAAATTAATGTCACAATAAACCCGAAAATGATCTGACCTGAAGCCAAACTAAGTGAATCATCGCACAAATATGGCTCCAAACCTAAATCGTCTAAATACAAAACAAGAAGCAGAAACATAAATGAAAGTAGAATGGTACCGAATTGATAGATGACATGGCTTCAACCACCTCCTTAGTGAATGTCTTTCCCTTTCCAGAAGTACCTATCAACACAGTGGGTTTGATTACCTGAGAAACAAAGGACACAGAAGTAAGTATAAAACTTTAGTCACAAGAAAATCTCTTATTGATGAAATGCCTTTTTAGTAGCCAATTCTCGTTCACCTGTACTGCTTCTAAAAGAGTTGTAACAGGTTTAGCCTCATGTGCCCAAGGCAGTTTGAAAGACTGAAGCGACTCCTTCCTAGAGCTAACAACAAGTCCCTGCCATCAAAATAGTAAATAAATATTGTAGTAAAAGATAATTAGAGTCAAGAATGATAAAGTAATGGCCTTTATATGAAATTTTAATAAGCATCAGGATGAGTGGATAATACCTTGGAGTCTACAAGCCATATCTTCTTTCTCATTTCTTCAACAGGAGCATTTGTCTGTGCAAAAACAGCAGAGAAAAATAGTAAGGTGGGATAAAAAAAAGGGGAGTAAAGATGAGAGCATGGTTGTAATGAATTTCCAGAAACAAAAAAATGAATAAATTAGGACCAGTTTGATACCTTGTTTGACATCTCACGAGCTATAAGCTCAGCGATACCTGTTCCAGCCTTCAGATAACAAAAGTTTCAAGTGTCAGATAACAGAAGGAACTATCTAAAATTAGAAAGGACTGAACATGTATCCAGTTGAACCAAGGGGTGGGGGGAGGGTGCAAAAGGCAAGAGAGCTGCAGTAGCACAACCAGCATCATCTGAAGTTATTTGAAGAAGTGACAGAATACAAGATGATATGTTGATATTATTTCAATATTTCTTTATCCAGGAAGCAACTTTTAGCAGTTTGGGCAACATACGAATACCAATAATACTGCATATATAATGTGTTTCTCAAAATAAGCTTGTTAAATTGCTCACTTCTCCAGCGCCCAAAAATAAGAATGTATGGTCAGCCAAGTTTCCTCCCAGTGGTTTCAAAGAGGCAATGAGCCCAGCGAGAACCACAGAGGCAGTACCCTGCACTCAAAACAAGGGGTTTTACATTAGTTGAAACTTCTAAAAGAAATCACACGATCTTAAGTCACGAGAACTTTCATCACCTGTATGTCGTCATTGAAGACAAGGTGAGTTTTGCGGTATTTCTCCAGCAATTCAAATGCATTATGGTTGGCAAAATCTTCGAACTGTATGAATGTCATAATAACAACAGAGTTAGTTTATTGGGAAAACATGTTTATTGTAATTAGAGGCTCAGAATTTGTGACTGACCTGTACTAGGATTTTCTCGCCATAGTTCTGCTTGACTGCAGACATAAATTCCTGAGCAAACTCAGCGTATTCATTCCCTGTAGCCCTATTTTGCTTCAGACCAATGTAAAATTCGTCGTTCAATAGCTTCTCATTATTTGTGCCAACATCAAGGGTTATAGGCAAGCACTGCAAAGGAAGAAGATAAGATAAACATACAGTTAGATCTGGGAGTAGGGGACTTAATAGCATGCCTTTACGCATCCAGATGAACTAATAGTCAGTACAGATTACATGCTTCACATACAGAAACCATAAAAATGATTACAATATAAGAGCTTAATCGAAATCAATTGCTTACTGCTGAAGGGCGAACTCCACCAAGTGCTGTGTACAAGGAAAGTTTTCCAACAGGTATGCCCATTCCCTAAACAAAGTAAGTTTGTCTTATCAATCATGACTACATGAATCTAACAGAAAAATCAAGGTAGAGTGGAGGGAAGTTAAAAAGGAGTGTCAGAGACTTAAAAAGGAAGCAGATTAAACATGCTCAATACCTGGCAACCAAGGTCTCCTAGTCCAAGGATACGCTCACCATCAGTAACCACGATAACTTGAATATTCTTTTCAGGCCAGTTCTTCAAAATCTCAAGAATTTTTCCCCTGAAACACCAAAAGACATCAAATTCTGACTTCCTAAAACATAATGCAAGTCAAACAAACTATTTTTATCCTACAAGGAAAATAATGAGAATGCTCCAGAAAACATACTTATCCTTCAAACTGATGAAAAGACCTTGGGGGCGTCTAAAGATACTTCCATACTTTTGGCAAGCCTCACCAACAGTTGGAGTGTACACTAGTGGTAGCAATTCTTCAACATGGTCAATAAGAAGCTTATAAAACAGTTTCTCATTCCTCTCCTGTAAAAATTACAGCATCAACAGATCAATCATGCAACACTTACATCTTACTATGAGTCACCACATACATTTAAGTAGCATTTTGCAAACTGATGCCTGTTCAGAATTACTTTTGAGATTATTATGTATTATATGATTTCCATCAAAGTATATCATTTATGAAATTAGTGGCTGCGAGGTCTGTCTTTAATTCAACACTCCAAATTGTACATGTACTGTCCTGTAAGCCAAGATCATTACCATTGTAGCTCTCCAGCTCCAGAAAGTACAAATAAAATTCTCAAATTAACATCAGATTATTGGCTTACACTACTTAATTATTAGTAGTACATGTAAAAATAAATTTGAACTGACAAAATAGCGCCATACAGTAACAACTTTCGTAAATGTCAAACACACAGATATACCTGAAGATCCATCATAGCAATGTATTTCTGCAAGGGAGTTTCATATTGTCTGAGAGTCGCCAAAAATTTCTTCGCCTGATGTTCCAAAATCACGATTAAGAACTACTACTCTAAAGCGAAAAAAGCTTAAACAAATTTGACAAACAAACAAGGTTTAGTGATTTAACCTGAAGCTCCTGAGACAGACATGCAGGTGGTAATAAACCACGCAAGTAGTGAGCATCTCTTTCTTTCTCTGTAAAAGCAAGCCCTTTGTTGTGATGGGGATCCCTCAGCAATGTATACCCACTGCAATAACAGTACTTGATTAATATATGATCATGACAAATCTTTTCGGCTTTTTCGCAATCAAAAACATCCAAAGAGTTCAACACATGCCTTAAGAAAATATCTGTTACAAATTTCGATCTAATACAGGTAAAATGCAGTAATGCAGAAGTCTTGTCTTGACTAAAAGAACATCCAAGAACTAGTTAATCCATAAATCTTTAAATCCAGGAAATAATTTCTCAACCTCCATTTCTGTATAATCACGAAAATTATTCATATATTATGATCAAGCCATAATTTCCTTTTTTGATCTCACAATCAGACATTACATGAACACAACAAAGCAAAAAAACCCATTTCATATATTCAATTTTTTTTACAGTAGTTACTTAGAATAATTTAAACATTGTACAAGAAAGAAACCCATATCAATATATTATGATGCACCAACACGTAAAAGATCAAAATACTACCATGAAAAATTTACTAGAAGCAACAAAAACGACAATACTCAAGACGAGATCAAACCCGTCTACGTAACATAAAATAAATGTAACAATCACCTGGCAACAGATACTGTCCAAGGAGTGATATGTTGAGCCTCGGTGGCAGAATCCTCACCGTACACGTCCTTAACACCCCCACCAACACCGTTGGATCCTTGAGTCATCTCATCCAGTGCATTACCAGTACTCATAATTCCTCTAATCACCCTTTTTTCTCTCTCTCCTTTGACCTTCAAATTGACCAATAATCTCTGCAACAACAAAAAAAAAAAAAAGGCACAAAAACTAACAAACCCAGAAAATCAATGAAACCCAGAAAGATACAAATTGTTCCTTTTGTTGCAGAAAACGTGGGTTATTTTTATAAGCAAATTTAGAAATGTAAACAAGGGTAGAATTAGAATTATTTTTAATTTTACAAAAATAAAAAAATAAAAAAAAAGTTTGATTTGTCTTAGGACTAAGATTTGGAATCAAGATAAAGCTAAAACGTGGCTTAATAAATTTGATTAAAGAATTGTAAAAGTAAATGTGAATTACCAAAAAATGTGGTCTGTTTCTATTGAGTGACATCATTATTACAGTATTTTTGGGTAATTAGTAGAAGAATTTGATTTGGGTGATGCAAGAGCCAAGAGGAAGGTGTTTACTGAGAAAAGTCAACTATCTTTTATTGTAAAGTCAAAGGAGAGAGAAAAGTTTTTGTGAGAAATACGCGTATGTTGTTGGTGAACCATGACTAGACTGCACTTTTAATTATAAAATGGTGTGCTCATACTAGCAGTCTAGAAATGTAGAAATTGTGGAATTCAAATGTGTTCATACATTATGTCTAAATTTAAATGCTATAATTGTACAAATTTACTCAAATGGGAAAAGAATCAAATTACAATTTAAAAATTAGAATCATAACATTAACGTTACTCAATTTTGTATGTTGAATTAGACTATGCTACGATAGTTAATTAAAACTTATTTTACCACCTTCATTTGATCCACTTTGATATGCGTGCATTTGTTAAATTGATACTGTATAATTTTTTAAAAAAATGAGTTTATCTTAGTTTCGAAAATATGTTTGTGACTATTGCACCAAAAAAAAAAAAAAAATGTTTGTGACTATACTTTTATAGCCAATTTGAATGTCATAAAAGATATGTCAATAATTTTAAAAGATATTGAAATATTGCCATTCCATTTTCTTGCAAGTACTTCCTAATTAACAATTTCCGTAACAAAACTACCAAAAACATTGATTAGTGTCAAATTAATGCTAGGTGGTGTTAGAAAATATAAATAAACCTATAATCAATGTTTGAAGGAATTGTTAGGGGGTGAGGTTAGGGTAACCTCAAAGGTTGATATCCATTTTAGACAATTAATAGAGTTTTTTTTTTTTTTTTTTTTTTTGATGAAAAGAATGGCGCCTTAATTCCTTATATTAATAATAGAGTTTATTAAATACGAGAGTATTGATCAACATTAAATTTATTGAATAGATGTTTATCTACGTTCTAAAAAGTTTCATCGACAAATATTGTTAAAATGTATCTTTTAGATAATTATTAAATAGCACCAACTATGACTTACTGACTTTATGAGTCTATGAATCTAGGCATCATAACTAAGGGTGTTTTTGGAGCAAAGTTCCCAAAAGTAAAATTAAAATAAGAATTTGAATGATGGAGTATTGTACTACAATCTACATTAATATCACACCAAAAAAAAAAAAAACATGTAGACCAAATAAACTAATCTTGTACAGGAAAACGAGGACATGTAATGATATGAATACAAAAGGAACGAGGAACTCAAATCCCTCGAGCCGCCCGTGGGTCGCACCATGCTACCAGCAACGAAGCCTGTTTGCCGCTGTTAGGCCAATTGCTGCCCTTGATTTCTCTAGCACGTTGCAGCAACATGTTAAACAATTGTACTGTGGTAGTATGATCGAAGTTGAGTACTTGAGTTGTCACATTGCCAATTAATTTTATGTATTTTTGTTGAGGAAGCATTGCCAATTACTTAAATAGTCACATCCTATTATTCGCACACAAAAAACAAGTCTTAATTATAGAAAGACTGCAGCTATGAAATAGAGGAAGTACGCTTAAACTTTCTTTCAAAAAAAAAAAAAAAAAGTACGCTTAATCTGCAAAAAGAATCATTGTATTGAATTTTATTCGATTCCCCAGTAAAATATTTCTGGTTATATGAAAGCTATATAATGATCTGGGATTACTCATCTTTATGACCATCCATACAGGCCAAAAAAAAAAAAACACTTCAGCAATCCCTAATAATCTCTGATTCTAGGACAGCTTCTTCAATAGCCATCACACCCTCCTTCAAGGTTTCTTTGCTGTAGTTCATTCAACATACACAGATGTACTCATCTTTATGACCATCCATAGAACCAACTTGCACTCATGATACATCGTTTGAGTTCTTACTAGCAACATACACAGAAAACAAAGCTACATGAAAGAACTACTCTATAGACTAATAGACTATAGTCTATACAATCTCATATGTACTTCTAGATGCCTGTCCTTCACAGGAAAATCTATCGATAGCTTAGTCTCACTTGTTCCGAATAGACACCTAATCTCCCAAAGAAGACTATGACATGGGAGCAAATACAAATGCAAGTACATATAACATATTCAAGAAGCAATTACACTCTTATCGCATGTCATCTGCAACCTGAGAACTCCGAACTCCCCAGAAAGTTTTTTGGCTTCAACTTCTTGTTTGCGGCAGTAAAGAGCCAACCCATGTGACTCTCACAGGTAGCACAGTTGGCAATGGTCCATTTATATCTGCAAAACATACATAAACAAAGAGCTTATATATTAATTGTTGCTAAAGGAAATTACTTCCACTTCACTCCTATGGTACAACTCAAGTATAATAGCATACAAACCGAAACATATAATTTGGCAGTAATAATGATCTGACAAGTATTAAAATTGAATAGCATACCCTGGAAACCAGCTGTATTCTTCTCTTGGTCGGCCAATCAGTGCCAAACCATTGGCTTTGTAAAGAGTCATTATCTCATGCACAAAGCCATTTGGATTAACATATGCACCAAGAGGGCCTTCGTTAGACATCACCAGCATATCACTTCGCCTGGCAATTACAGTCTGTAACAAGGCAAGAAGAGGCAGAATCATATTAGTCAAGGTATTACACAATTTAAACTCATTTTGACAAATACATCTTTTAGCACAATAGGTAAGAAACATCAAAAGCAAAGTGCATGGTATAGCTGCATTTTAGTTGCTGTAGTAATGGGTAAAAAACAATAATGATGGTGGAGGTTCTTATTATCTGAATCAAGAACCTTAGGTACCCAGTGCCAGTCTCATTACAAACCATAAGCTAAGGCCTAAGGACACAGCTCCCGACCCTCAGTCCTTCCTTTTTCATCCAACTAAAAGACGAAAAAGGTTGACAGGAAAAATAAAAAGGCTGGAAATTTAAGTAATTCGATAATACCTGACAGTTTTTACACCTCACACGATCAAATCCTTCAAGTAGTTCGATTTCTCGACGTAATCTATAGGAGACTCCATTAATTTCTAGGAGTTCCTGTCTTGTAGACTCGGATATAGGAATTTTACTGGCAATATAAAATGACAAGATATCAGGCTTTCTGACAAACCCATCCATACTCGGCGCTCCAACAACCTGCTTCCACATATCTGCAAAACAAGCGGAAGCACCCTTGTAAGAAATTGCAATGCACCTTCAACATAGCCTACTTAGATTTCCTCACTTTCACATCAGAACGCAAAGTCTCAAAAGTTAAATCAAAACTAAAGCTTCAGAACGAATGGTCCTCATAATACTTCCATAAGAACAGTGTTAAGGTCACAGAAGCTAGCACTATTACACAAGGATGCATTTATGAACCTTTTATTTTAGTTGGAATGGAAACTGGTCGTTGACTCAACCTAAAAGTCTGCCACAGTGCTATATCTTTTATGAGCAAAATTATCAACATATTTATTTTATGCTCTGGCTACATCACTAAGAAGAATATATAGTATAGCTGCTGCAGTGTCAGAAAATATTTCACAGGAATGAGGAACCATTTGACATTGGGTAATGAGAAAGACAGCAAAAAGATCAGACCTTCAAGAAAATAAAATTGGGAATCGAAATCCATTCCCTTGCTCCTTTTTTTAAAGCTTTATTTATATTGGGAACTAGTTCTCCCTAATTTCAACTTATTGCAATTCCACCTTATAGAAATTGAAGCTCAATCACTTTAACCACACAAAATTCATCATCCACAATCATACATTAAGACTTGCAGTTGCAAAAAAGCTTTCCCAAATTACAACAGCTAGAAAAATGAAATTTCATATATACTTTCTATGCCAGCAGAGCATGACAGCCCTCAAACACAGTGTCAATAAAAGATACGCTAAAGAACTACAGTAAGATGCATTACATAACCATCTTTCACTGTGAAACTATATCAACGCACAGCCAAGGCTATTCATTCACCAAATACCTGATCTAGGACAGAAATGTGCAGGAACTTTATGCAGATTACAGACATCAGGATTTTGAGATTTTTAACTGAAGGAGAGGGAGTGCCACCAAATATAGACATAGAACATAATGTACAGAAACATTTTGCAGATTACAGGCGTTTTTGACTAAAGGAGAGAGAAAGAGAGAGAGAGAGAGTACCTGCTGCCTTTTGAGCAAGAGTGAAAGAGTCATACATCTGGTATACCCAGTATGGCAAGAATGCTCTGGGAACTGCACGGAACTGATTCAAATTGGCAGACATACCTCTCTTACCCCATGCATCTCCTTTCTGAGGCGATTGGTTAATTTTATCTTTGTTTGCAACTCCTGAGGCAACATCTATTCTCCTTCGACACTTTGATTGTGATGAACCATCACTTGATTTAGATTGTCCAGAGTGAAGCTCTGATTCACAAACATATTTCTCATCATCACTGCTTGTTGACTCATCAATCGTATCATATGCGCAACAGGACTCAACAGCACATTGATGCAATCTCATCTCTGAAATTGAAAGCTCATTCAGAAAACTTTCCTCCGACTCTGCATCAGAACAATTGCTTTCAACTGCATCTCTATGTCTCTTAGCCTGATGATGAGATTTTGTAGCATCAGAAAAGCTCCGGCTACTAAGGTTACTTAATGGCGGTAAGGTTCCAAATGCATCACGTGGGGTCCTCAAAGGCAAGTCTTCTTCAATGACCTCAATCTCTCCACAAGGCTAAAGACACAAATTTATTTGTCAAATTAACTCCTCAAAGCGGGATAAATAGCATGACAGTAGTAGCATTATGGTAATACAACATTGGGTTTGTTCTTACAGCTCCATCGGTATCGATCCAATGGCGTCTAACATGGAATCGCTGCTTTCCACAAGTAACTACATTGACAGATCCATCCTCCAAACGACGATATTGTCGAATCTGAATCAGTGGTAACAAAATTTTGAATTAAGTAATTCATGATCAATGTAGTCTACACATAGGCTACTAGATGTACCCTATTTTTTTTTTTATTATTATTATTATTATTATTTTATATTTTTTTTCTGATAATAATAATAATAATAATAATAATAATAATAATAATAATAATAATAATAATAATAATAATAATAATAATGATAATAATAATAATAATAATGGCCTTTCCGACTGATGACCATTGTCACGTATCTAGCTATATCACATATCTGGCCAAGACCTCTCATAGGAGTGGAATGGAGCAACAAGGGTTATAGCATGTAGGTATATTTTGCAAGTGAGAATAAACTCAAAAAACACAGAACTAAAATGCACCTACTCACTAATATAATCTTTTGACAAAATAAAACAAAAAATAGATACTAGTTGTAAGAACTTGAGATAAATAGATAAAGAAACTATAACTCACATACAGATCAGCTCAAGTTTATCACGATTTGGGAAAAGTTTAACAGAAATGCCTTCAGGCTCACTAACTTTTTGTTCTAATTTTGAAATAATATGAACCATATCACAACTTTCTCCTTGGCTAACTTGAAGAAGTGAATGTCAAAATATAACATACTAAATTTCACATCATCACAGAAACAGAAAAAGTGTTTCATTCCAACACAACCTTTAGTTATCTCATTTAACACTAAAATGCTTCAATATGAAATTTCCCAAACTAAATATGAAACAATCCACATCCATATTATTATAAGTTCTCTCATCACTGATCAGACACAAGCACACAATCTTAGTTAGCAAAGCTTGCCAAGGAAACAAGGAGAATATGTGATTGCGAGAAACTATGGATTTAATGAGTCCAACAAATGGGGTAAAAGAAGGTAGAAGGGGAAAAATCATTTATAAAACAAGGAATAATAAAAGGCCACAATTCCAATTTAGTTCATTTCAATATTAAAGGCCACTTTCAATATTGTGTGAATTAAATTTTGAACAATCCCAGATTCCCATATTACTCTTAATAATACATTAATACTTGTTTAAGAAACTTTAAATAAATAAATAAAATAAAATAAAAAAATAAAAAAAATAAAAATAAAAAAAAAAGACAAGCATGGAATGATGGAATGGTGAAGATGCAAATAATTAAATGGTGAAAGATAGTATCTTAACTTCTTAAGTATATATCTTTAAAATGATACGAAATCAAAACTGTCCCATTATTTAGGAGCAGAAGAAGAAGCATTTTCACAAAGTTTGTTATGTGAAAACACATGGGACGGTAAAGCTGAGAATATAGGAAGGGGGACACTAGTTTGAAACCTCCGAATAAGTAGTAACACATCTATTTTGCAATGAAGAAGCTTAAAACAAATAAATGAGGTGCTAAAAGCGTAAATCTGTACACTCATTAAGAAATCAGTGAAATTAGAAATAATACCTCTGCAGTAGTCCCAACAGCTGAAAACCTTAACCTTCCAAAATCAAGGTCTCTATAAACACGAACCTGAGCAATATAACATAAATTGCTCAAAAAAATCTTAAGTTAAGGATGAAATTCCTGACAAAGATGGCAAGTTGTTTACGTACCACACCTATGGTATAAGGGGAGTCAATCTGACCCATTGCTCTTTCTACAGCTACTATAAAATTCGGCTGTATGATTCTTAAAGGAAGAGTTGCCTCTGGGAACAGTACTACACCTGGACAACATATGTTTAAGAGGGGGGGAAAAAAAATCAATTCACCTTGTATCAAAAATTAAATATATAAATAAAAAGATTTAAAAAGATAAAGCAAGACAAATGTGTTCAACTGGGATATATTGGCACATAATTAAAGAATAATTGATACAAAAACCTTCAAGATAAAAAAGAGGGAGAGTCAAAATGGCGCCAGTATCAACAAAAGCTGTCCTGTGATGAGTGTCTTCCACCTCTGCAACAATACGCTCAATCAGGGAAATTTATTTTACATAAACAAGAACTTACATAAGAGTGTAAATGTTACTTATGCCTACCGCCCAAATAGGTATGCAATGACGCCAGACAGGTGTCAAATGTAAATTCACCCAGCCTGCCATGAGCATAAACACTAGAGTAAGAGAAAGAACATTCAAAACAAGAAGTCAGAGGCTTAGAATTATAAATAAAAGAAGTCATACTTTGTAGCTTTATATGCTACGCAAGTACAAAACATATTGAATCCATTTTCTAATTATTTCATTCTGGATGGACTATGATAGTCATCATTTCTGACTTTCAGCCATCAACAGCACAAATTTGATAGGTATATGCCATTGATAATTCTTCACTCCCTCTCACGCAGCAAGGCCAGCTTACCAACACACACATACAAGGCCAGATAATAAAAGATTTGAACATGCAAGTATGATTATTTTCATGCAAACTCAGGAGTAGAAGAATGAAGATTTCAGTCTGCATACAAGATGGGAAAATAAATTGCATCAAACCAGAAATAGATACCGACGATCACTCTTTGTAAGTGCAACCGATTGATGATTCTTCAACTCCCTCTCACGCAGCAAGGCCAGCACACCACATCTGCCCCAAGGGAAAAGAAAGAGAAGGAAGGGAAGGATATAAGGAAGAACAGGGCCTTCTGAAAGACTGAATAAACAACCATCAAGCCACATCAAAACTGCAGCATTAAAGAAAAGGTGGCCGAAGGCGAAACTCTCCAAATTTGACAACAAACAAGCATTCCACTCATTTTGCAAATCCCAACCAACCAAAGGACCAAATATAAGGTTCTAAATTTAGCATATTTCTCTTTGAGTTGAAAGATCTAGGTTTTTGCCACTTAAACCAAAGATCTGGAGAAAACGCTTAATTAGGGTGCCTCTCACAGAAATTTGGGAATTGATTTAGGCCAGAATCAATTGGAGTCACTTAAGACCAGCTCACAAGTCAAATAAACCCATGAGTTGAGTTGGATTTTTAAAGCATAGAAGGTTGCAAATGGCCCAAATATTGGATTAACTCACATGAAGCGGATCTAGGATCATTAAATTGGTGGGGCACAAACTAATTCCCAATTTAATGAATGCCTCATTTTATCTTCTATTTTTGTCTTATATGTAACAAATTATTAATAATGGTGAGAGCGTGTCACCGAAACCTCTCATTAGGTCCACCTATACTCCCACCCACTAGTGATGGCAGTGAGTAATGGTGTCTTCACTCTTTAAACATCAACTTTTGAGCATCTTCAGAAACATATTTGCACCTAATGGGTTCCCTAAGTACATAATAAGAAGATGCAAAATCAGAAAACCAAATAGGTAAGGGCAACTACTGAATATGAAAGTGTGAACGTTGACCTACAAAATGCTAAACTCTTTTTCCTTGGTACTAGGCTAGCTGATAATCTAGTCTGGAATCTGGATCTTTATAAGGTATATTAGATAGGTTAAAACACTATTGAAAGCATAAGGACTCTAAGTTGATTATGGGGAAAATTTAAAGGCGTGATAACTTGCCTCATCCTTTCCCTTCCCTACTAGTCGAGTAAAAAATCTCAACACTCAAGGAATTCTTCATTGGCAAGAGAGCTATCACTTTCCTAATAAATTAGAAACATAACTTTCTTTGTCTCTTTAAGGCACAGGCAGGCCTATCTCATGGGTGGTTCAAGATCGACTGGTGCCTCTATTTACTAGACCTAAAGGTAGTTTACTTACTCAAGAGAGTATGGAACAAAACAAGCGAGGATGCAGGAAACAATCTTATTTCTTCAACTATGATCCAGTTTGTCAGAGGGTGGTCTTTGTTGAGATGCAGCTATGCTTGGATTGCTTGCTAACGCTTATGCTTTGACATTAACCTTTCAGCATCAGTCACTTTGGTTTTCTCAAACCAAGCAATGATCCTAGCCCCTATCCTTATATGTGACCTGCCATTTTACAGCATAGGCTCCATTACATAGCGTGATCATTATCTTGGGCGTAGACCATTAGGTTTAACAGATCATAGATCATAAACAAGCTCAAGGATATTAATTATTTGTTCATGACAGTTGACTACGAAGTAAGAACTTGTCTAAATGAATAACCACGAGTATTCTATTACCACGATGCTACAATGCTCCTCCACAATGGAGATGATTGTATCAAGCAAACCATAACCAAGGTAAAAAAATAAAACAGAGAGGATCACCCTCTCATAGCAAACTACTTCTAGGTTTCCCACAACAATAATAGAGAAACAACAAGCTGGTGAGACACAGCATGAGCTTAATCCCCAATGTCTTCGAAATCTTGTTTAAATGTTTCCAATTTAGTAGCTTAGACTTTATTGAGATCTAAAATAAAATGGGTACTATTCTACCTTGTCCCTTAGCATCCTCCGCCACACTAAAAAATTGGGAGAATAGTGCTTCACTACAAAGGAATAGTATTGAGGGGGAACTTTCCTAATAGTGCAGCAATGAGATTAATGGACTGTCACCTTTACCTCAAGAGTGACCTACCTTAGGAAAATGGGTTCTGAAATGCATTTTTAATCGTAATAACCACCTATTTCACATATATTCCAGGAAAACAATAAAAGAAGATAATTTGTAATGTCGCCAAGCATTTCATAGCTAGTGGCTACCAAAGAAAACACCACCTTCTTAACCTCAATGTTTTCCAAACCCAATCCTGAATTCCTGATCATCTTCATTCAATTGTATTTCAAAGATAGGGTGTCAATCCAAACCTTTTAAAATAAGAGAATCTCACATCCCCTATAAAAAAAGGTCTTATTGAAAGTGGGGATCACATCAGAAAAAACCTGATCATCTTTAGCGACCTTATCATCCTCACTTACAAATTTGATATCATTTCACAGCTTTCTACCATAAACTATCTTCAAGAGGAACTTATAAACAATGTCACATCCTCATCCCACTAAAGAATATCTTCTCTCATACTTAACCGTTTTCTTTTTTTCACCAATTCCATGAGTTTACTCTTAAGTTTGACCCACTCCCTAATAAGCTCCTCCTCACTCTCTACTTCTCTAGCTTATTTAATTCACTACTCCTTTATAACATATCTTCTCTTAACTTGAATATTTTAGGCAAGTTTCACGATACAACTCAACACAATATATCATTATACATCATTCATCAGTTCCATGTCCACACAATCATTGAAAACTAAAAAACCCAATTTCATTCTCCTTAAGTTACATACTAACTAGTAAGTAGTAACTACTTTCTTTAATCTTTAAGAGTTTTAACATTATTACTCAAACGGGTTTCACCAATAACTCGACGAACATATCCTGTTCAGCACTGTCATGTCCTATGATATTGAAATGTCGATTATTCAGCTAACTAGCATTAATGAATCCCTATAATTTTAGCTAATTTTAGCTAATTTAGCACAAAAACCATACATAAACCCTAAAAGCGACAAAAACCAGCAATTAAACAAAGATGAAATGATCAAAATCAAGGGCAAAACATCAATTTAAACATCAAAAGAAAACAAATAAAGAAATCAAATTGAGTAACAGCGAAAAAATTAATCAAATAGAAAATCAAAAAATTACATAGCATGATCATCATCGGAGTCCTCGGGTAAACCTTCGACTTCTTCAATCTGCAATGCTTCATCATCGAGCTCTCGAATTTGCTCAATTTGGTACCTTTCTCTCTCCAAAATGCTGTCTTCGTCCATTGAAATTAGGGTTTTGGAGCTTGAATTTGTGATTAATTTGGGAGTGAGGAAGAGTTATCTATGTTGTAAGAGTATTTATTTATTTATTTAGTAATAAAATCCTGAACAAACCCAGATTTCGTAATTTTCCAGATACGTCGTTCATCTTTCTTTTGTTTTCGACAAATGTACTCAGTAAATATTTGATCTTGTAAGGGTTCGATGTCTCTCCCTCCTTTTGCTACTTTTGGTGTAACAACTAAGTTGAGGCGGGGCACTAGGGGCGAGTTTACGGGTTCACGATGTACTCAGGTGAACTGTGATTATGGCACGCACTGGTCTCCACGCGTTAAATGTCTTGGTTCGGTAAGTTTTATGTGTCAAAAAATAGTATACACGAGATATAGAGGTATCGAGGGTCTTGTCAAAAAAAAAAAGGTGTCGAGGGTGTTAAAGTGTTTGCAAATCTACGTGAGTTGAGTGTATTAGGGTAAGTTTATTGGGGGTGTTGAGATGAGTCTCACCCCAAACTCAAGCGTTAATGTAACAAAAGACTCATGTGAGTCTTGGAGTGAGTTTGGAAAATTAAAACTCTTCTCTAGACTTTGCTTGGGATAAAAATTGTTGTAACATTTCTCATGAGCCAACCAATTCTTGCCACCTCACCTAACATGCAATTCAATCCAAACTTCACAACGGCTACTTGCATGTGTAATTTGTATATATATTGCAACGGTTACTTGAATGTGCTCCAACTGATATATTGCAACGGCTAAATCATGATCAATTTGTGTATATACATATAGTATATATATATTTAGCCAAAAAAAAAAAAAAAAAAAAAAAAAACCTCTATCAAAATATATATACAAAAAATTTCCTCCCAAAAAGAATAATCATGGATCCAAATCAAAATTTCGACTTGAATTCTCTTTTATCTTTATTACAAAATAATCCTCAATTATATTCCACCATGAATTCATCTCAACAAAATCAATCTCAAATTTATCAAACTCACATATGGGGTAATGCACAAGTGCAAAATTTGACCTAATTTCTCCAATCTCAAAATTAGCAATCTACTCCTACAAATAATATTGAACAACCTTGTATGACACCCATTAGTGGTGAATTTCAACATCCGACATTTCATTTCAATCGGATAATGTTGATGTTACGACTACCACTCGTAGACCAGCATGCCGTAAATCAACACAAAAAGGGAATAAAAAAGGGTTGAGTTGGTGGATCGAAGATGAAACACTCCTTGCCATTTCTTGGTTAAATACTACCAAAGATAATGTCAATGGCAAAGCAAAAAAATAGAGCAATATTGGGAGAAGATTGCAACTTTTTGCAACGAAAATAAAAAAGAAAATCAAGTAATGAGGGAGGAAAATTCTTGCAAACAACATTGGTGGCGAGTTAATAGTGCCCTCGGTAAATTTGCAGGTTGTTTCGCCAAATACAAAAATAAAAGTGGGTACAATGAAGCATTGAAGCTATCGGAATCACGTGCATTGTACCATACATTGTACGTTTCAAAATTTCAATATGATAGTGTGTGGAGTGTTATGTGTATTACACCAAAAATTTCAAAATGACTTAGAAAGTAAAAGTCCGCAAAAAAGTTGATGGTAGTGAATCTTCTAAGAGGAGCAAGTTGTCTAAAATGGGGGACTACACCTCAAGTGGAGGGGACTTTGAGGCTTTCATTGAGAATGAAGCTAAGAGGCCACACCAATGGGTCAACAAGCTGCAAAAAGGCTACAAGCTGCCCAAAGAAAAGGTAAAAAGTGTTGTAAGTGATCATAGTAGTGAAGCCCTTTCAGTTGCAAGAAGTATTGAAGAAACACGTGCACAATCAGCTAACCAGTTAGTAGATTTAAAAGAGCAAGAACTTGAAAATCAACTCTTGTGTGCTGACGTCACCAAGATGGGCCCCTCGCAAAGAAAGTTGCATGAGAAAGAATTACAAGTACTTGCTGAGAAATATGGATGGACTTTTGATGATTAGATTGTAGTAGTATACTTATGGTATGTAGTTAATTTAAATTAATTTGTAATAAAGGTAGTAGTAGTATTAGTGTAGACTAGTAGTAGTATTAGTGTAGACTGTAGACTAGTCGTAGGAGTATTTTAAATTCATGTTGTTGATGTTGTAAAAGTAATAGTAATAGTAGTATGTTTAAATAAAATTTATTAAATTATATGCAAAAGTGAGAGAAATGAAGTGATCACCTACTATTTACGTAAACCCACAACCGATGACGTCCAACGTCTTCTACAAGTTAACGAGGCTCGCGAATTTCCTGGTATGCTAGGAAGCATCGATTGTATGCACTGGCAATGGGAGAAATGTCCAGTGGCATGGCAAGGCCAGTACACTCGAGGTGATCAAGGGGTCCCTACCATGATATTAGAAGTTGTTGCTTCTAAAGATTTATGGATTTGGCATGCCTATTTTGGTGTTGCAGGTTCCAACAACAATATTAATGTACTGGATCGGTCTCCAATATTTGATGAGCTTCTTGAAGGCTAAAGCCCTAACATACAATACACAATAAATGGAACATTGTACAATTTGGGATACTACCTAGCAGATGATATCTACTCTGAGTGGCCGGTTTTTGTCAAATCTATTCCTCGAGCTAACATGCTCTCTGAGAAAAGGAAACAATTTTCACAATTTCAAGAAGGCACAAGAAAGGGACATTGAACGAGCATTTGGAGTCCTCCAAAAGAGATTCGCAATTGTATGTAACCCAACACGTTTGTGAAAAAAAAAAGTGAAGTAGGGGATGTCATGAAAGCATGCATTATATTGCATAATATGATCATTGAAGATGAAAGAGATGATAACTACGAAATGAATCCACCAAGAGATATCCAATACTCTGTAGCAGCGAATCAAGCAGAAGCACCTGAACTTCAGCATGGTCTTCTTCGAAATTATTATGCAAATCGGGATCGATACTTCGAAAATCATATTCGAATTCGTAATCAAACTCAATGTCATCAATTGCAACATGACTTGATGGAGAATATATCGTCACGTTTTGGAGGAGGTGCTAATAACTAATTATTGTTGTTTTAAATTTCATGTTTATTAAGTTTAACTTGCCTTTTGATTTCAAGTGTTGTAGAAGTACAATTGTTGTTTTATATAAAAAAAAATTGCAATATAAAAAATTTCGCAGTATTATAAAATTATCATTATGTATAATAAAATAAATTTAGTAATTATCGTTGTGTATTATTTCGTCCATAACAAGTTTTACGATATTAATTTAAATTAATTTTATCCGAATTATCATAAATGAGTATTAAATTATTAGACATGAATATTAATAAGGATAATTTGTAAATTACCACCCAAAAATAGTATCAATTTCTAACTAACCACCCAATTAAAATTTTATTTTAAATTACCACCCATTAAATTAAAAAAAACGCTCAGATTACCACCCATTTTGTTTTTCCGGTGGAATTTCCGTCAGTGGGCCCCACTTTTTTTATTTTTTTCCTTTTTTTTCTGGCTTTCTCACTCTCTCTCCCCGATTT